>NC_061077.1:10615250-10915250 GCF_021917145.1 Hypomesus transpacificus
TCACTGCTGCTGCCATGGCAACAGGTCTCTCACATGGCCTGTTAAGTGTTTGCAGTAGACTTCCTCTGTTTCACTCACACTGTCAGCCTCAGTACCTGGATGGAACAGGCTTATTGATGTTGCCTTAGTTGAAGTGAACAGCTGTAAAGGATGAAAATGAGGCAAGTGCAAGACTAAAGCTCAAATACTCCAACAGGCTGTTCAGATTCCATGTGAAGAACACAGCCACTCAGACTCGCTAAAGCCTCCAGGAGTTTTCCCTCCACTTTCTGTTGTGTGCTTCTGTTTTTTGCTCTCTCTCTCTTGTCAGGTTGTCTGTGTCATAGCAACAAGGAAACCAGATGAGGTTTCAACCAGCCCCAAACTCATCTATTTTACCTCTGCTCTCACCTGCTACACAGACACACGCACGCATGCACACACTACACACACACACACACACACAGTGCTGGCGTAGTGTGTACACGAATGGCAAGGATTTGTTTAGGATAAATTACTTCTGCAAACTCACAGGGACAAGGACATGTTGGCATTGTGTTGTGTTTAGAGTTTAGATGCATACTTTAATACAGAAATGGAACCAAGTCTGGGGTTCCTTTGGCTATGCAGCTTAAGTGTAATACTGTGTACCTGCATATCAGTTTCTACAGAACAGTGTTGTTGTTACTACAGTTATGCTTATGTAGTTATATTTAGCTATATTTATTGATGTAAAATTAAGGCATGTGTGGCTGGATTCTGTGATGAACATTATGTTGTAATTGTAACACACTTAAGCATATTTAGGTTCATGACTTGTGGACAGAGAGACAATCTTTTACAAACTTTAGGCTTTGTGCTCGTGCACACTTCCTTCCGATGTAGTGTGTGGTGCACCTTTGATCTGAATCTTGTGGGGTTCATCTGTGAGTGTGGCTAGGTACACATGCTCTGTGTGGGTGTGTGAGAGTGAGTAGTAGGTAAAAGTCTTTCAGAGACCAAATGAAAATTAAAAGAGTCTGACACCAAGACTCCCTGGGCTGGTTTCTCAGACCCTGGACTGGGATTCCAGTGAATGAAAGTATTCCCTTCGAAGTTCTTTTGAATCCAGAGATGGTTACTAAACGACAAACAGAAGCCATGTGGAGCGGGTGGCTCCGAGTTGCTGCACCCTCTGTTGGCTGTGGGTCAAGGTGGAAGGGGGTGGGCATGTTTGTAGCTGTGGGTCTGAGTCTGGGATCTGGTAAGGTACCGGCTGCTGGCTGCCAACTGACTCTTAAGGCACATTGTTAAAACAAAGGGAAAACATTTATGAAAGATTTGCATGTCACCCTTCACATCATAAAGGGTTGACACGACTACGGGTTTGGTAGAAAATAAGGCTCCACAGTCAGACGTGATAAAAAGGGCTCTCCACTGTATAACATTATAGTGGTGTCACCATCATTGTTCAAGAATAACTTGATGAGCATGTATGCATTTACATGGCATAATAGTGATGCATTTTGCAGACTGCATTTGACTGCACATTCTTGTCCCAAGTTCAAATCCCCCTTGTACGTTGCTTTGGATAAACACATCTGCTAAATAAATAGTATTTGATACTACTGTACATTTAACTTCCTGTGATGTGTGTGTGTGTGTGTTCCAGTTGCATGGCTACCGGGGCAAGGAGCCTCTGGGGCTGCAGATCTTCATCGGCACGGCAGACGAACGCATCCTGAAGCCACACGCCTTCTACCAGGTGCACCGCATCACGGGGAAGACAGTCACCACCACCAGCTACGAGAAGATCCTCAACGGCACCAAGGTCCTGGAGATCCCCCTGGAGCCCAAGAACAACATGAAAGCCATGTGAGACGTCCACCTGTGCCCTGTGGAACATCGGGGGATTGGAATCACACGGGATTCTCCTGCTTTCTATTGTATTGGCGTTGATGTTGATTTGTGTGTCGTCTTCCTTGCAGCATCGACTGCGCCGGGATCCTGAAGCTGAGGAACGCTGACATCGAGCTGAGGAAGGGCGAGACGGACATCGGACGCAAGAACACGCGTGTGCGCCTGGTGTTCCGGGTCCACATACCCCAGCCAGGAGGGCAACATGCCTCCCTGCAAGTGGCCTCCCATCCCATCGAGTGCTGTGAGTGAATCCTACCCTGCTGAACCCCACCACTCCTAGTCCTATAAGCATGCATGTTCTGATTAGGGCTGGTGTGTGCCTACAAGTGTGCTGAACGTGAAGGTTTGTGTGGCTATGTGATTTGACAGAGCAGGACTGTTTTCCTGTATGTTCCCTGCTGGGATTTGGTATGGGATGTTTTCATTGGAGTGATGTTAACCAGGCTTAACTCAAGAGTAAACACAGTGAAAAAGAAACAACATTCAAATGAGCGGGAGGACTGGAGCTGATATCCTAGACACACATACAAAGACTCCTTTATGGTCACGCTGGGCTGTGTGTGTATGTGTGGGTGTGTGTGTATGTGTGGGTGCGTCGGTGTGTGTGTGTGCGTGCGTGTGTCTACACAGAGTTATTACAGCACCTGATATGATCTAAACTCACACAAGAGGACCTTTATCTCACGTTGACTGATTCACTGCTCAACAAGGGGAAATGACAGGAAACATGTTCAGGGAGCGCTAAGTACATATATGATTAAGGCCGTCTCTCTCCTTTCTGCTCTGCACCTCTTCACCACCATCTACCTCTGGAGGCTGAGGATGGTGCCGGCAGATCACCGAAAGATAAAAGGAATTGGTCATGGTCCTGGGAGCTGGCGTTAGCGTTAGTGTTAACGCTGAACCAATCAAGTTTTACGCTCCCGTATATTGCCACATCTGTCACAGAAAGGAAGAAGCGAACCGTGTCAGCCATTGTGTGAGAAGAGACCCACCACCTGGCCTCATCTTCTCTGTTGACTCTCAGTGTAGTAGGCCGGACAAACCCGTCCAAAGGTCACGATTGTTTGTCGACACCTCTCGCGGCTGACTGGATATTGAATTTCGGTTGCAGGGTTCATGAGCATGAGGAAGTCGACCGGCAGGTTGCCCGCCTCGGGCTCCTGCGCACATAATGTTTCAGCTTTTTTAGACTGACACAAACAAGAGAACATGATCCCATTAAGTTGCGGGCACCGCCTGTCTGCCCTCTGCTCCCAGTGGTTGATCTGGCAGGAGGTAACCCGAGCTGTTGGTGGGCAGAATCAGGCCCCTGACAGCCCCAGTAATAAGGTCAGTCACACCGGGCCAGCACTTCTGAGGGAGCCTGTGGCTTCCTGTGTCCAGAGTGAGGCTTCTCTTCTCCCTGGCTTGCTCCTCTGTGTGCCTCCTTATCACCATCCCATCCAACACTATCAGTCCAGGAAATGAGCAGGGACATACTACGGCAGCCATGTCGGGCTTTCTTTCCCCCTTGGTGGGGTCAGAGAATGAGCTGGATGCATGCCAAGTTCAATGGCGTCATTATGGCACAACTGGAAATGGAGACGCTTCACCATTCCCTCTCCCTCCTCCTGCGTTTGAATGGACCCTGCAGGAGGCTGCATTAGTGCCTAGTTGCTGAACCCACATGTCTGTAACATGAATGTAAGCGAACAGCTTTATCATGTGGGCTATCAAACATTCAGACTGAGTCTCATAACGCTCAGCCTCTTGCTGTCCGGTACTCCGCGGGGCTATTAGTCATTTCACTCAGACAAATCTCTGCGTGATTGGAACCACTTTTTAGAGAAGTGGTTTTTGGAGGGACTGCAGTACTTTCCCTGTCGTGGGTTACAGTTAATCGAACGTTAAACCTTCCTTTCGTTCCTCTGGCTAAGCTAAGTCTAATAAATGAAATCAAGATTGCCAAATGATTGTAAATAATATGCCTGCCTGTCATACAAAACATATAAAACAACTGCTGATTTGTGTTTACATCCCATACTCACGTACTCAGTTATCCAAAATGGCTGTCTGTCCGTGAGAGTCTGTGGAGTGTGTGACGCCCTGTATGCTCTGTTTGAACCCCAGCCCAGCGCTCGGCCCACGAGCTGCCCATGGTGGAGAAGCAGGACATGGAGGGCTGCTCTGTGCTGGGGGGCCAGCAGATGATCCTGACCGGTCAGAACTTCAGCTCTGACTCTAAGGTCATCTTTATGGAGAAGACCCAGGGTGAGTAGAGCACAGCACTGCTGCATGCTTCCATCAATACTATACTATACAATACTCTACAATACTACCCGATACAATCCTATACAATACTACACACTACTATATCATTGAAACCCTCGGGGGGTTAGGGTTATTCTTGCCTGGTTTGCTATAATTCAAGTATTCTCGAAGGATCTATCTAAAGCAAAATTCAAATGTCTCCATCAGTTTATACCCGTGATTGTATTAGTTAGTCAGGTGTGACCTACACGTGTTCCCACCTGCAGCTGTTTCCATGCCTCAACAGACTTGAGCTCCCCTAGTTCTGAGATCCTCTCCACCACACGTCCCTCTGGTGATGAGAATGTAAAGCTGGCCCTCGTGCGGTTCACCTTTTGATACATTTGCATTCTCCACCAGATAAGGCCCCAGCCCCACTTTCCTTTGGCCTTTACCTCACAGCTCTTATCCATGTGTCATCACCTCCCGGCTCTCTGTGATGTGTTGAGCAGCACCAGTCCCACGTAGCCCAACTTGTGGGGAGGACCCTCTGTTTTTGCCGGGACTATTTCAGAGTCAATCTAAAACATGTGATGACACATGAAGATGGTTTAGATGATCTTTTGTTACCTCTGTCCTCTCTTCCCTTCATCTCAGCAGATGATGTTGTCATTTGAATCCTGACTTTTCCTCCTCTGCAACTCTCAGATTTGCATAGTGTTGAGATACGGGCCCTCCCTATTAGGAGGCTTCCAGAAGTATAACAGTACATAGGATTCTAAATATCATATTTATATTTTCATATGAAAGTTTTCGTTAATACACATTGTTGATACTTAGGAAAGTGGAAAGTAGCAGTATTTTGTGTAAAGCGTTACCTAGGCTATCCTACCAAAATGTGTGTGCTGATGACATCTGATTTTGATCAAACTTTGGTTCTTAGATGTATTGACTATCCCGTTTCTATGTAATATCTTTAACAGATAGTTGCTAGATGTGATTTGTGTTTCATAACAGCTGTCTCTGGCCTGTATGGGACCGTGAGGGGTGTGTTTAGATGCTCTGTCTGCTAGTATATGGCTGCATGACTCACTGTGTCCACAGCTGTCTGAAAGAAAGAGAGAGAGACGGAGCAGGGAGAGAGGGAGGTCGAGAGAGACAGAGAGAGACAGAGAGACACAGCAGGGAGAGGGAGAGGGAGAAAGCGGCTGGAAGACGTGGTGTCTCTTGGGATGTCTGGAGCTCAGACTTGGACCATGTGTCAGCTTATCTACCCGGGGTTCCCTCCCGCTGCGATGTGACACGCTGCAGTTATGGGCTCCCTCCAAAGACGGAAAGAAGTCATAATAATCCACGAGAGGGATAGGCCATTCATTGTTTTGGAGAGAGTTCTCTGGATGACACAGAGCTGTGGAGGAGCGGCGCTGTGAAATCCTCTGGAAGGGAGAATTCTGCCCCTGGCCCCGGGCCGGGCTCCCCTGGCTCTCAGGGCTGTCAGGGGAGGGAAGGTTCCCCTGCCAAACTGGAGCTCAGCTCTCATTTTCTCTCCCCTCTTTTTCGGCCTGTCTGCTCTGTCCCTGACTCCCTAACCCTTTCTCCCTGTGTCGAATTATCGGGGAGAAGGGGGTGGGGGAGGAGCAATGGGGGGGGGGGGTATCCCTTAGTAGTATTGGAACAAAAGGAAAACAAACCATAGATGCCAAGAGAGCAGCAGTCATCACCTGTCGTTAGCAAAACGGAGCAAGTTGATCATAAGAGCCTAGCGAGAGAAAAAAATTAAGAAAATATTGGCAAGACGTATGGAATCCCCCTTTCTCCTGCTGACTCATTTCAGCCGTATGGGTTGAATCTGCAGGCTGACACGGGGGTTCCCACCTAACTGTAGAAAGATCTTGTCGCACACCAAACACTTCTCCCTTGACCGACCCAGTGTAGAAGGAAGCCGAATGAAAGATCAGTGATGATTGAAGTGTTCTACCTGTTTGAATTCCATTCGGCCAAAATGATTTGTTACCGCACCACTTGGCGGTGACACATTGTTCAGCAAGGCCTAAGCTGCGTGTCGGCTTGCGTGGATGCGTCCCCCCCCCCCCCCCCCCCCTCCAGAGTAGTGTGAAACTGGCTGGTGGAAGAGGAAGTGGTTTTCGCAGAGATATGATCTTCTTGCACAAAGAGCCTGCACCCCCCGCCTGCTGCATGTTCTGTCACACGGTGCGGCCCGCTGGCTGCCTGGAGCAGCGACGAGAGACGAGACAGAGCGGCACCTCCCACGCTCACGCCGTCCCAAAGACAATGGGGACACAATGGTTCTGTGTGTTTGTTTTTTTTCTCTTCGTCCGTGTCATCGTATTGCATCGTGTTACACATGCACTGTTTTGACAGTCGTCCTGTGATTGCACCATTTGGTGGATGTGCTACAATGTCTTGTGTAGGAGGCCCTGATTTGAGAAGAAGCAACTCTTCCTGACTGGTGTGATCTTATTTCCTCCCCTCCCCTCTCGTCTTCCGCAGATGGACAACAGATCTGGGAGTTGGAGGCGACTGTGGACAAGGATAAAAGCCAGCCTGTAAGTCTGCCCGGTGGAGCGCAGTGCTCGTCAAACACGGTTCCCATCCCCTGTTGTTGAGCTGACAGGCCTGCTGTTTTACAGAGCATGCTGTTTGTGGAGGTGCCCTCCTATCGAGACCCGTCCATCTGTCAATCTGTCAAGGTCAACTTCTACGTCATCAATGGCAAGAGGAAGCGCAGCCAGCCACAGCACTTCACATACACACCTCTGGCAGGTAGGGTCTGCACTGTACGCATCACATACAGTGCCATGTACAGGAGACGAATGGTAGAATGCAAACATGTCCCCTGCTGTCATGTTTTCTGGAACGTTCTTTCTAGACATTTCTTGTAAATGTCCTTATGTGATGTCAACAGCAGGGAGGCGGGGAGTTACATCCATGTCTCTGTCTCTGTCTCCTCCTCCAGTACCGTCTATTAAATCAGAGCCCCTGGATGAGTATGAGTCAGGTCACATGGGCTTCGCCATGCCCCAGATCCTGGGTGTGTCCCCTCAGTCCTACTACCACAACCCGCGGCCCGTCCTCCAGCCCGACACCAGCCTGGTCTCCAGCCTGGCCTCCTGCCAGCAGGTCCACAGTCGCCCCGGTATGCCCACCTCCAGCCCAGACCCCCGCTTCCAGCAGCAGAGCTCAGCCATCGTTTACTCCCGCGGGGGTAAGAGTCTGAGCAGCAGCCCCGGCCACTACCAGCAGTCTGGAGGGATGATGCCCGACCCACACCGCTCCGTCCTGGTCCACACAGGCTCCCCGGCCCAGCCAGGGCCTCTGGGGGGCCAGCAGCACCAGCACTCAGTGGGCCCACACCCCTCCATCATCCAGTTCTCCCCCACCAACCACCCCCTTCTTCGGGGGGGGGACCCTCCTCCACCTGCCCAGGCAGACAACCCCAGCATCCTCTACTGTGATGGCTATGCCCAGCAGGCAGGGACCCCACACTCCCACTCCCCCACCCCAGCTCAGGCTCAGCACTTCCCCACGGTGATCCAGCAGCAGGCCTATGTGCAGAAAGGGCCCAAGGGCCGGTCTCCCCCAGGTGCAGGCTCTGGTCCTGGACAGATGGAGGCCCAGAGGGGCCCCCCAGGGGAGGAGCAGCCGACAGGCCCGCCAGGACGGGTCACGGTTAAGGAGGAAAACCTGGATCAGGCCTACCTTGATGACGGTGAGTGTAAGTTCCTGCTTTTGTATTTAGTGTGAATGGAATCCGACAAAACATTTTTCCATGTGTTACATTGTTATTTATTTGAGTATTAATTTCTAGCCTGTTGGCACTTTGGCACATCAGCTGCCATTATTTAAAGACAACGTTTGATGAAAATCGACAGTAGGCAGATGTTTTTATTTATTCAAGGACAATTGAAGGATATTGTGTCCGTCTCCCTACAGCAACTGTCTCTTTGTATCTGCTACAGCCCCACATTGTCTTGAGCAAGGCCTATTGACGAGTCGACCGTGTTTCTTGCCAAGAGGTATAGATTTGTTCCACTCAAGGTGGAAATAACACAGTTTATGAGTCATGTGTTGACACTTGCTCCTGTCAACCTCACAACCCTTCTAGAGAATAATGCAGAGCTCCTTCCAGAAGCCTGCTGTGGGAGCTACACCTCCTCTTCCTTATTTTGCGACCTCAAAGCTACGTGTCGTTTCACTAGCGCCTGCGCTGATGGTGTAGCCTCGCAGGTCTGGGTTGGGGTCAGGAAGGTCAGGTTTGGGCTCAGTGGAGGAGTTGTCTCCCAGCGGCCAACTCTTCCAATTAAAGGGGCTTCTCTGGCACCGGCAAAAACCGGGAAATTCAACTTTGCTCTTTTTTTTCTGAAGAAAAAAATCCGCTCTCCTGACCGCCTGGTTATGTTGACACTGTTATGATGTGAAAAACAACTTCCATGGCAACCATTGTCAAACTGTGGAACGGGCAGCCTGGGAGAGCCGGGGAAAGCCTCTTTGTTTGTTATACTTGGCCAGGACTTCCCCTTGGCCTTGCGCCCCTCAATTCTGTGGGGGAACCCACCAGAGGATTAGCTTTTTTCCATCCCCGGGATTCTGCCAATCTGGCACCGCAAATTCCTATTTGCAGCTGCTCTCCTCCAGAAACCCAGCCTGATCTCCGTAAGATAGGAGGGAGGGAGGGAGGCCGCAGGAAAAGGGAAGGGTCCGAGTGCGTGCTCGATGGAAAAAATGAAACGGCGAGAGAGTGAAAGGGGGCAAGCCATGGAATTTGTTTTTTTGGACAGCCCAATAGGGTTTCCCTCAGTAAACAGCAACAGCGTTTACTGTTTGAGAATTAACAGAGTTGGAGGGAGATTCATACCAGACCGGCTGTGTTTGACCCTCCCTTCCCTAGGTGGGAGCTCTCTCTCTAGGTGCTCTCTCTTCTGTTCTCACCCTTCATGATGGTAGCTCTTGAACACATTGCATCTCCTTGGAACTCTCATAAAGAGACTAATTGGGGTCTTTACAATGACAGGGTTTAATTGGCTTCTTAAGCCCAAGGAGGAGTTGGAGGTGCTCACAATGAATTATATTGACATCTCTGTTGACTAAATGATGTGGACTGCATAGTCACTAGTTCACTTGTAGTGTCATGTTGTCTGATGGAAAAAGTTGTTATCATGCGTGGTGCAGCTGATACCTGGGCAAAGTGTAGCTGACAGAAATGTCTTACCATGTAGTTTCCCCTCAGTGCAAGTTGTAAGCAGATGGCAGCTACACAGAAATGACACGGCAGACCACCACTACAGTTCAAAGCTTCTCAGATAAACACAGGAAGATAAGAGAAAAAGGGAAAACTCCAGAGATATGTTGATCTGGTTCAACCCACACTTATAAACCTCCAAACATGTATATCTGCAAATAAGTGATTTGACTGTAATGACTCACACAGTCTTTCACGTTCAGCTCATGTCAAATGAGTAGGGACATCCAGCCATCACAGTTGTGTGGTTGGTGACTGTGTCATATCATGGTAATGTTTCTACTGTGTCACCTGGGGGTTGGATGCTAGATGAAAGTTGTGACATGTTTCACTATGAATACACCATAACAAGGTGTTAACCACCCACTCCAAGTGGCTGTGTCGACAGCTCATCTTCTCATGCCTCCCACGCCACTCCCGGGGTCCCTCAACTGATCTGGGGGCCAGCCCCCTGGTGCTGTCTGGGCCTCCAATTGGACCCCCTGGGCTGCTTGACACACCCACACGTCATGAGTGGAGGACGTCACCTGTTCTCTGGGGTGTGGAGGTTAAGAGCCACTGCTGGAGGCCTGTAGGACTGGAATTAAGCCCAGAGGCAGTGGAGCAGGTAAAGTTGTTCCAATAGGGAGAGAGCGAAAGAAAGAGATAAAGCACACAGAAACAGCATGGTGGACAATCATTAGTTTCACCTCACTTACGGCCTATTTTAGAGTTGGCAGATCAAACGCAGCAATGGCCACACGGCTGTAGGTAATGGAAACAGGAGAAGATATTAAGATATCTAAGTCAAGTGTTTGTGTATTTGATGACTGCGATAAGAAGAATATTGGAGATATAAAGAGATCCGTGGACTTGTTCAATTCTCTAGGTATTCTGAGGTATAGTGTAGGGTCTGGTAGTTTGGGCTAAGCTGGTCTGTATGTGGAACATACTGTGGTTTATTGCAAGCAGCTCTCTGGTTCTGCGGGTTTGTTCACTTAATGCAGCCAACAGAATCTCCCCATCACACACACACATACACGGACGTCGTACACACAACCATAATCACACACACACGCACACAAACACACACACACACATCCCTCCATTTCACAGTGCGCAGTGTGCTGTGTGACTGAGTCAGCTACTGTACTGTGTGTGTTCTCTGCGTGTGTGTGTGTGTCTCTCTCCCACCCCTAGTGGGTAAACAGAACTGCCCATTGGTGCTGGACCCAGGAGCCACACACTCACATATTGTCCAGTCCAGTCTGAGTGTTCCCGGGGCCTGCCTCCAATGGCCCCTCCGCGCCAACCCTTCATTCCCCTCAGTGAAGCCCGTCTGTGTGCTGCTCTGCTGTGGCGCTGCCTCTGCAGCCTCTCTGACTCCGTTTCGTGAAATCCCAGTAGGCACGGCCGAGGAGAAGAAGGTTTCTCTAAGGCCTTAGGTGTCAGAGGGAATTCCGCGAGACTAAAATAAACAGGGACCTTGAGCTGGTGACGACAGCAGAGCAGCCGGTTTGGCTGCACCCATCTGCTCGCGCCTTTCACTCGCAGGTCCCGGCCCATAAAGTGAGTTCAGTGTGGAGCTGGCACATCTGTTAGTGATCGTCTGCCACAGAGGCAGAGGACAGCCTGCTGGTCTGAGCTGCAGAAACAGCTCTCTCTGCAGGCTGCCTTTCTCCCAGGGATAAGGTCGTCATGCCAAAAACGGGGATGCGTCTTTTAGTACCCTCTCTGTTATCCTAGCGATCAGACTGAAATAGTTGTTTAATCTTTTTCCCAAACTTACTTTAATAGGAATACATAGTAGAGGATGACATTTGTTCGATGAGTGACTTTTTAGGAGTGTGAAATATGCTTCATGCGGTTTTCCTCAGCAGTAGCCCTGCAGCATGAGAGTGTGTTTGATGAGTCGTCGATGTGAAGATGGCTGTTTTATCAGCCTGTCTTCTGCAGTCTGTGAGCCAGGGGCTTTAGATTCCATCCCAGGGATGTAGTGGAACTTGCTTGTTAATATTTGTAGCACTGGTCACACTATGTAGGTCCCAGTTTTAAATAGGACCAATTGGAGGCCAGCTCAATATTGACTTCTCTGTTTACATGTAAAACGATATTCACAATAAGATGATTATTCTTCTGCATTGTTCATTCAGAAATGCAGATACGTTATCTGCAAATTTCAGTACACGTCACGACAAGTCCAAACGCTGCCTTTGTCAAGTCCAAACGCTGCCTGTCGTCTATCAGGATGTACGACATGCTGTACATTCGAGACATTCCTGGCTGCTTACCTCAGTTCTCCCTATTGTTCTAGTGATGTGTGATAAGTAGGCCGGCTCAGGAGCATGTTGGTGAGGCCATTTACAGGCTGACCCATCCCCTATCTGAGTTAGCATTTTGAATGGTATGGACGATGGCCCTGATTATTTTAATAGAAACAGATTTGTTTGATAGATTATGAATCTTTTGTCTCTGGTTTGAACTCATCAGGTCTACAGGCTGTGGTGAAGTGCTTGTGTCAAGTTTCAGACCTCATCAACTGTGTGACTGTTTTCCCAACAGTATACAGTATACATATACCCACACTCCTTGCCTCTATTTTTAGATTGTTAAAACTGTGAAAGTTTCCGTTCATACCCGTCGTTACTCCAGAGAACAACAGGAAGTGAAGGCCAAAAAGAGGTAGCTGACTGAGTAGTGTGTCGCCACCTAGTGGCCACTACATGCCTGTTCAACACCTGTAGGGCAGCCCAGACCTTGATTGAAAATTCCACTCAGAGATCACTAGTCATCCCAGGACAGGGCTTTGGGTATTTAAGAGTTAGTTTGCCTTCTGAGCAACATGGTGTTCCATGAAGAAAGGATTTATTACTTTATTATTCTATTGCTCAAAGTTTTCATTTTCTAACAGCCTTTATGTGTCTTTTGGTCTTGTAGTGAATGAAATCATCCGGAAGGATCTGACTGGTGTCCATGCAAGAGGGCAGACATAGAGGAAGAACTTTCAACGGGAAGTGACATCAGAAACCCCGTAGTTATGAGGTGAACCGCAGAACTCTCTCAGAAAATGAAGAAGTCATTACCATCTTCACCTCATGTCACCACAGACTTACTTCATACAGAGTTCAGGCCAAAAACCAAAAGTTATGCTTACTTTGTCATTCAACAAATTTTAAGTTATACTTTATTTTTATAAGATAAGTAAAGTGGCAAAAAAACTAAAGAGGGTATTATGCTCAAGTTGAAAAAATTATACTTAAATCTAATTTAAATATATTAGAGAGCAGTACATTTTAGTATCTTTTTCTACACATTTGTAAGTGTGCATAAAATATACTGACGACTTTAATTTACAGTATGTAGGTGCAGTAATTTTGTACTTTCTAAGTAAACTTTAAGTATAATCGTTTTTCACTTGTTTTTTCTAGAAATACAATTCAGACTAGCCACCCAAAGGCGTGTCACCAAATATGTTTCATGGGTCTCTCTCAAACACACTTAAATGTCATCCAACCAACTTGCTCATATTACACTGAAACAGTGTACAGTATGTAGTATGTTGAGAAGTTATAGCAGCTGATTATTATATATTTGTTTTTACTTTGATCATCTCAATTTAACTGTACATATTTAGGTTCAGAGAGACACACACTGCTTTGTGGATAAACAAGCATGATTGTAGTTTCACCAACTATTCTTATATGCACTGTTTATAAAGACAACATTTGCATATGTTGTAGGCTATGTTCTTTGTTTCAGGTGACAAACTTGAAACTTTTTTTTATCAAAATCTTTTCTGCTTTTTTGCTGATGTGCCAAAAAGGGCTCATGTGGGTCTACGTTTCATTTGAGATAAAAAATATATGATACTGCACCTTTCTTAATACATTATTGAATACTAGCCTGGATACTGTAGGTTTACATAATTCCCAAAGTGGTTTAGTAAGGATTACTGGAGAAGAGTTCTTAAAGATATTGCCAGTCTTAAAGTAGCTAGTCGGCTAATTTAGCTTGAGTGTTGTACACCTATAGAATGCCTTTTACTACACTCAGGTTCTAGCTCAATGTTTTTTACTCCTACATTTCTGTCTATATTATTTGTATTGTTGATTGTAACTTTTATCAGAATATGTGGCTATTGTGTTACTCATTGACAATAAGTAAATTACATGCATCTAATGAAACATCTATGGTTTTGTGTCTATAATTCCTCTCATTTGTTTTTTGACCACAATTACAATCAAATATTCAGAGCTAACAATGTGCCTATTTTATAATCAAGTATTTCTATGCTTCTGTAGGTAGTGTGCCTTACATTTTCAAGATAATGTCACATTTCCAAGTTGAGCAAAACTCATTATATTAGATATTATATACTATTAAACAGGATATCTGAAGATACATTCTGTTGAGCCATTCTCTCAATGCACAGCATACCATCTGATGAAACATCCTGAATGTATACATTATTAAAGCTTTTTTTTTTTTTTTTTACTGTAAATAAAATGTTGCTTTAAACTGTAAAAAATATAGTTGTTTTAGAAGTTTACGTTACTGAGGATAGAGGAAAATATTTTTTTATGAACTGCATCAGTTGTTTCCAGGCTTGTAATTGTTAATCTAATGTATTTGTAATATATCCTTAGAAACATGACATTTTATTCTGGTTCAATTGATATGAAAGCTTTTAAAAAGATTTTTGATAAAAAAAAGGTTGCCATTTTACATTAAGATGCTCTTCAACAAGTTTGATAAAAAATCAAAGAATATTTTCATGCAGATTTACGACCATCTTACTTGTCTCAGGATGATCTTAGTTTAAAGTGTTATTTTAAATGTACTACAGGGTTAAGCAAATCCAACAATTGGTTTGTAGACTCTCGATTTTACTCAACATGACATAATTTTGCTTGTTAATGTAGTGTAATGTAGATTGTATTCTGATTGTGTATTGTAATAATACCTTAGTATATGTACTGTGTTAAATTTTTTACTGTATTTTTTAGTTTCAGTTCCTCTCTTTTTTTTAAAGACAAAACATGTATTCCTAAATTAGCAATAAATCATAATAGTAGACTATGGTGTTCTGTATTGTTTTTTTACATCCATCAATTTGACCCTAGCAGACACTGCATACACCATGCAAGGCTAGAACACAGGCTGTGGAAGTGGTCTAATTCACGTGGCAGTTACTGAGGTAGCTTAGTTTAAAAATAGCGTCATCAAAAAATGAGTTGTTACTCTGATATGTTGTTGTGTTTGGGCTCCCTCCACTCTTTCACCTGCCAAACTAGTTGGTATTCTTGAATGATTTTTGATTTCTTGTAGGCTACATACAGATCTACAGATTTCACAAGTGTCTGTGGTCAGACTGGCTGTTGTAGGGGGGAAATGTACATCAGCACAGCCAACTCCAGCAATCAGTGACTCATCATAGCCCCCTGAACCCCACTCACACTCACACACAAATACACACGGTTGTATGGAGGCCTGTTTGTTCTATCATAAATAGTCCTCTATTAGAACTGAACCCAGTGGCATTCTATGTACATCTATTCACTCTCTCTTTCTCCCTCCTCCTCTCACACATGCATACACACACTTACACACACACAATGTTACAACCCCACCACTCCCTCAAACAACTAACAACAAGGGATCTCACAGGCTGTGAAGCCCTGTTGCTAAGTGACAGCTTGTTTGGAGCCCAGTTTTGGTGGCGGGAGGCGGACTCTGTGAATGAACCCTGTGTTCAGGAAGTCTTACGATGACATCACTCCGGATGAAAAAACACAGCACGTGGGCTGACCAGATGAACCATTTTCACCCCCACGCTTCCAGATATGCATCGGGTGAGTCATGTGGCCTTTCTGCTCAGTGGTGTAACAAGTTCAGACTGTATATCACATTGACTGTGTGAGATTGAGCAAACACCAAATCCAGTGGCATTTGAAATCTCAGTCAGCTATATAATGTCCAATAGAGACCTACTTAATTGCCCTATCAAACGTCCTCAATACTAAAAGATCCATAAAGAAATAGATTGCAAGATGCTCAGTCTATTTTTACACCGGTCAGGCATCTGACTAGACCAAATTATCCTTCTTAAAAAGAATTGCAGGGTTTTTGACTAACAGTGAAGGCTTGTTGATGTGGATAATGTTGTGACTGTTCAGTAGCAGACACTTCTGAAAGGCAGCAGAGACATGAGTCAGTTTCCTGGGCTTACACGCATAAACAAGGTGTACAAACATGACCTTGACTAGTTGAAGTCAGGCTCCACATCTGAATAATGACATAAATATGACAAACTCACATTGATATGCAATAAATAAAAATGTACGCTAATGATATTTTAGGTCCCACTACAATCTGTAGGGGAATGTTTTACCTACAGTAGGTTTCCATCCAATGGAAGTTTGATTTAAATGACTCATTTGTAACAACATGCATACTCTGACTCACATTATGAACATAAATGGACCATTTAAATGTTCCATAAGCTTAGATATTTTACTGCACGTCTGACAAGTCACAGTTTTTCCACTGCAATGTCCAGGGAAGCTCACCATGCTGATCGCCAGCCTCACAGCAACCACTGCTGTATCAGGAGGAGAAGGAGCACCAGGGTGGACCTGGTCTGCATGTTCTCACCTTGGCCAGCAGAGGGAGTCAGCATCTCGTGTGACAGAGCTGTGTTGAAGGTCAATCATGCAGTACAAACACACAAAGGAATAGTCTGTGTGAGGATAACCAGGCCATAAGGGATGCTCCTGGGTATTGACCCAATGTATGACTTTTTAACAGTGTGTAAAATATGAATTTCGGTAATTGCTTTCTGGTTATGAGTGTTTTGAGTCTGTCAAAACACTTCACTAAAGATCCCACAGTTTGAGTATAAAGTATATGAACAGTTTCACACAATGAAAATAATTATATAACACATAAGGAGAGAGAGAAAGAGACAGATTGAACATGGACAGATGTACATTAGATGAGGGGGTCAGATGGCTGAGTGGTTAGGGAATCGGGCTACCAATCAGAAGGATACCAGTTCGATTCCCGGCCTTGCAAAATGAAGTTGTGTCCTTGGGCAAGGCACTTCACCCTACATGCCTCTGGGGAATGTCCCTGTACTTACTGTAAGTCGCTCTGGATAAGAGTGTCTGCTAAATGACTAAATGTAATGTAAATGGACGTCATTGAGTTAGACTGTAGAGAGATCAGGACGTGATAATGAAAGCAAATGGATGAACATGGTCATAGAGTACACCAGAGGATCCCACAGTGAATGCACACTGGGCTCACTATTATAATCATTCAGGGGAGTTTCTTTCCCTCCCAGGTTACAGTTGGCATCAGCTCTGATGTGCCCCTAATCTCTGAGCTCAGCTCATTACAGCAGCCAGAACAATAGCCTCCCACTGTAAAAACGAATGCAACCGCCCACCGCGATGCCACTTAGTTCAATTCTGTAGTCCATTTCCCCTGTGAGGTAGGGCTTTTACATAATGTTTCTGTCCACTCCATTTTTAGCATGTGAAGTGACCGTAAGCACAACTGTAAAAACAGCCTCTGCTGTTCCTGTGTAGGAAATCATTCATAGACACATGAAATACCTTTGTTGAACATAATACTTCTGTTCCGAAAATGGTTGACAAACATTGTAACAAGCAAACACACCTTTCTTCTTCGACTCAGTAGCAAAATCCACCTCAAAATAGCCATCAGTTCCTCCTGGCATTCAGCCAGAGGTGTGTGGGTGGTGCCTAGAAGCAGAGGTAGAACAGCGCCCCCTGGATGGAGCAGCCAGTGTTGTGGAGCTGCTCCTCTTCTGGATGGATGGTGAACATCAGGAGCGTCTGTCGTTCCTGGCAGGGTTCAGTCCTCTGAGGTTGATCAGATGCCACTGTGCCAGACAGGGGTGGATGTTTTGTATTTGCACATCCAAAATGGCTTTGTTCTCCCTCCAGCCCTAATTGTGGCAATTGGGATAGTGGTGTCAGGCAGAGTAGTAGCACTAAGTACCCAGTAAGATAAATTATAGAAACTAGCATCCTGACAGTCTCAGATTTCTGATGCACTCAGCCTGGGGCAGGGCTCTGTAGGAGGAAATGGAAGTGACAACAGTCGGCTGCCCCTCTTATTCCAACCATTCATCTACAACTGTTTCCCCGTCCGGATAATGATAGCTGTTCTACGTGGGCTATTTCTTTCCGTCATTCTTTTCTCGCTGTCTCTCTCCATGGCTTCTCTCTTCTGTGAAATCATTATGGGTTGTAGGCAAACACACACACCCCACCACAGGTACCCAGGTGGTGTGAACTGAAGAAGAAAAGTGGAAATTCATCTGTAATTGATGGGGGATTGATTGACTCTTTATGGTTTCTTGGTTGACTTGAGCAAAACAAGATGCTCTTTAAAGATTGAGGGAACTGTTGTTTCTGGACATGCATCTGTCCAAAGCAGCAGAAAGCACTCACCACTGTACCGTGAGAAAAGCTAATTTCTCCACAGCTTCCAAAGACAATTCAACCTGTGATGTCAACTACTGAAATATTTGTTTATGATTGAAAAATCAAATGACATTTACCCAGTGGGCTCAAGTCAGTTGTCTAAACTTCGTAATGATGTATTTTCCTGACATTGTCTGATCCTTGGATCTGCAGTCTTATTCTGAGGCTCTATTGACAACATAGTGACTTTTCAGCCCTGACTCTCAGTGGGTCCCAACCTTGCTGGCCTGCTTAGGCTTTATCACGGTTGTAGTCAAGAACTCTGATGAAACATAATTACACGCCTCCTCATTGTGTTTTAATCACTCTCTTCACGTTGTTAATTGCTGGATTTACAAATCAACTGGAAGAATCATGTGGTCACACTCGAGAACAGAATCATTAGGGTTGTCTTCCTCCTGCTGTGGGGATTCTGAGAGCAGGACAGACGAATAGTGAAACCACCATTTTTCTTTTTCTTTTTTCTTCTCATGTTCACACAATACTGTGCCAAGTTGGCTCAGCCTTAAAGGTCCATATTGTGTCTGTTCCTGTCTTTATTAGAGAGAAGAAAATCCATCTGCCAAGATGAGAGCAGTCACCAAAGGCCTCCTGTTTTTTTACCCTGCACACGTTGAGTCCAAGAAGCAATTTACAGGCAGAAACTGCTTCTGTGCTAGTGTGAGAGCGTGCTGGTGTGAATAACCCTGCACACAACAAGCTATCAGGTTTTAATGATGGTCATGTCTTTTTTCCCTCAGTGCAGTGAAAGGAAAAGTCAAACCTTCAGACCTTTACTCTGCAGGGGAGCTTGGTCACAGACTGTAACCAGCACATCAATTGGAGGTTTGAAAAGTGCAGATATTGAACCCTGTACTTGAGAGGGAAAACCTGCATCATCAGATTAATTTCAGATTAATTCTACGAGAGAGTCAAAAACGACAGTAGCCATGTAACATGCTCAGAAAGAAGGTGCGTGTGACAGGGAGAGAGTGAGAGAGACTTGCACAGATTGTGTTGAGGGAGGGAACTGCTGTTTAGCATTGCAGTAATCACGGCCATGCTGATCCACAGGCCTGCTGAGAGTTACCCTGGCAGCTGAGTTACTTGGACAACAGACGGTAGACTTCTAGACACGCCTGTGGCAACAGAGTACATCTTGGTCTGTTTGATACTTTTAATTGCTCATTTTGTATGACGTCAAACATGCACAAACCATTGTTTTTACGCACATTATGCAAATGTTCTTATTTTATTTACATTATTCTATCCTTTGCAAGCTGGAGACTAAAAAAGTAAATGTGGTATTTATTTAACTACATCCAGTGTCGGCTGAAGAGGCTGCAACAGTGACTTATTTGATCAACCTTGATTTAATACATTACAGTAAATTAAGACAACAATTCATGAATTAATGATCTCCAAATCATTTGGTTAATATTACTTGAACTATTATACGATTTTCAGATATCTCTTTACATAGTGTGAACCATGTGGTTTCAATGTCTGGAATCACCTAATAAGCGTAATTGAAAAGAAGGGCAGTAGCATAATAAGGTTTATTTCTACCAAGACATGTAGATTGGTATAGTGCTGCAAACTGGGTATACAGTAGAATGATTGGATGCAGATGACCATAGAGCAAACATAAATACAGAAGGCTTATTAACCTTACTTATTTTTTATTAATCATGATATATTCCACCTAGGTAAAACAACGTTACCATAGTAACCATGCAGGCCATTACATTACCTGTATAGCCAGCATTAAATACATAGTCATGTCAAAATCATCTGTTGTAAATAATTAAATGATGGCCTATGTAGTCAGCAAGCTTTGAAGATAAAGTGATCTTACATTGCAGTTTCTGGCAAACTAGAATAAAGAAATTGTTAGAGTCTACGTACATTTTTGGATTTGCTTGAACATCGGAAATATTTTTTCATAGCCATCCAATTAATCTCTCAGTGTTGTCACATAGCAACAGTATTATATCCATAGAAACTCCTTTAAACTTAAAACAAAAGGTGATTTACACCATTCTTTAGAGATGATCACATATTGTTTCCAACTAAGAATGCATGGATTTCACTTGGTCCATTTAGTTTGTTTGCCCATGTTTCCCTTTAACACTTCCCATAGCACTGCATGCTAC
Source organism: Hypomesus transpacificus (assembly GCF_021917145.1). Classification (NCBI taxonomy): domain Eukaryota; kingdom Metazoa; phylum Chordata; class Actinopteri; order Osmeriformes; family Osmeridae; genus Hypomesus; species Hypomesus transpacificus. The sequence goes on from NC_061077.1 coordinate 10,635,251, forward strand.
ACAGCATGGCTTAACGTATAGCTTAATGTGAATAGAAGAACTAAACTGAATTGCCGATGATCCATATTAATTTGTGATATAGATGCAGATTGAATAATTCAGTCAGATTATTGTATAATATATGTATTACCCTTTGTAATATAATGCACCAGATAGTATCACTTTATCTTATCCCAGACATTTTCCAAAGGGTTTTTTCACAATTTATTTCCATTATCTCAGAGCCAGATGCCTAGTTAAGCAGCTACTCCAAGTGCAACACTGGGATATCAACACCCCTGTCCCCTATCAACACTAACAAAGGCATTGAAATTACATTGGAATTGCAAATCTTGCACCTTTGTTTGCATGTTTGAGATTTGGATTCGCCTTTGGTTTCTTTGGGGAAACGCAAAGGGAATTAAAGAGAGACATGCAGAGTTACACATTTGTGTCTCATCCTAACAGATCTGTATCTCATTACACAAACAAGCTGTTTATCAAGCAGCTGTTTGAATTGCTGCAAGGTCACCCTTCTTTCACATTCTGAGAGATGTCTTACAGTAGTATATGTTGACAGTGTTTTTGATCTCCAGAGTTGACTTGTAATGGATACAGCATGGTATAGTGCTAAGGGTTGTTTGAGCACCCCCTTTGCTAACTTAAAACCAAATGACAAAGATTGTACACTACATATTTAGCAAACTGTCAATCCAGGCTTTGATAACATTTACATTTACATGTATTCATTTAGCAGACACTTTTATCCAAAGCGACGTCCAAGAGAGAGCTTTACAAAGTGCATAGGTCCCTGATGATAACAACAAGATAGCCCCAAAACATTGCGGGTAGCCAAAACTTGAAGCACACATTGTGAACAACCAAAATAAGTGCCAAAGGGAAGAACCATAAGAGCATGTAGTTAAACAAGTTACAATTAAACAACATGAATCGCTATAAGTGCAAGTGTACCTGTGGAAAAGCAAGTAACAGTAAAAAAAAAATGAAAATCACAGCAAGTACAACAATTTTAATCAGTTACCACTAACCGACAAGAGCAAGTCTCTACGCAAGAGTCATTGTGATCCTTGAGGAAGCTAACATTGGGTCCAGCAAACCATTCTTTAGTAGCGTTCTACTCCCGGAACAAGTGCGTCTTGAGCCTTTTCTTGAAGGTAGAGAGACAGCCAGCGTCTTTGATGGAGGTGGGGAGGTACTCTTATAATTCTAACTGCCAACAACAGTAAGGCAATAGAAATAAAACTGAGGTAGAATCAACAATATAAAGCTTACAGAGGGGCAATCAAGCATTGGAGAATGTCAAGGACACTTGACAGCCTTGAACTTGGGGCTACTTTGAACAGTAATCACCGGATCTTCATAGGAGCCTCTCAAGTTTGTTTGGGAGTGGGCCACAAACTCACTGACCCCCTCACCAGAAGGAGACATCTTTCAGCCTTTCTGGAGACCGACTCGGCAGATTCTCAAAAACTCCAGCGCTGAGAAGACAGCAAAAAGCTGAAAGAGCAGGTGACATGACCCAGACAGAACACACAACTGAATGATGTTTATAGGCCCTGGAAAGTTATTTGAGCAATGTAGTACTGGTGCATAGTTTGGTATTCACAGTTTGTAATCCTATTGAAAGAATGAGATAAGAATGATGTTATTCAAAGAACTTCTACTCCAAACACTGTACAGATATCTACTGTATCAAACTGACATGCTTACTGTTTGGTACAGTAAATAACAAAAAGTACAATACAAGACCATTGGAACGGACCTATTCAGTAGTTTTGTCATGTGTGGTTTGCTATCGTGGAGGCTGGGTATGAGCAGAGTATTTTAGCAGAGTGCTTATAATAACATGCTGTAGATAACAGAGAGTAGCAGGGTCAAGCTATAATATCATACTTAGAGAGGAAGAGGGGGCAGACCAGCTTCTTGTCCATGACAACAACGCAATTAACAACCTTGTGCTCAATCTGAAAATCATCCCTGCTGCTGCTACGTTTCCTCGTGTCATAACCCCACGTTGAGCTATTTCTGGAAGGATCCACAAGCCATTCCAACAATAAAAGATGTGCTTTTAGTCAAGATGTTCATTACCATGCAAACTTTGTTTGCTTCTTTACTGAGTTCTACATACCATCTATGTACGCTACATTTATTAACATAGAGTTTGATTTTTTTGTATACCGAAAGGGATTCATAAAAGGTCAAATGGTGGCATGGTGATATGATTTCATATTGTACAGATAAATCCTTAAATACAACTCATTATACACAGTTTATGAATACGACGAGATCAAGAGATACAGTAGTCCTCCAGAATTATGATTGGTTTGTTGTTGTTGATTACTGTCACTCTATTTCTCCTCCATATTTGTCATTGCATAAACATTAAATCTAGCTGAATTTGTTGATTGGAAATTGGTTTCTACTAATGTAATGATTTCCATCAAATACACTTTAACTCTAGCTGCCATATTTTTTTTATGATAATGTGTTTTTGGACAATGTTTGCTCTGCTAAATTAACTAAATTCATGGTTAAATTAAAGACATGGCAATTAGCTGCAGACCTGTTCTGACTTTCTGTGAAAGGACAGAATCAGAAATGTTATCATCAAAGACACAGAAGATGCAGAGTTTTGTGTATTTGGAGAAAAAAAACAGCTTAAAAGCTGAAAGCAGACTTTGAAAAGAAAGCTGTAAACAGAGACTAGTTCACCTTGACAAGTTGTCGATAAGATCTATATCTTGTCAACCTTTTGCTCAGACCAGAATTGGAAAACCTCCTCTTGTCTCTTAATAACAGATGAAGGCTTGTTCCAGTGACTGACAAAATACCACACATGGCTCTGTGAAGATAAGGGCCCATATCAATACTGGCTGATCATATAGCCATTCCTTTTCAATAATCCACCACATGTTTACAATCTCTGCTGCTGAAAAGGCCTGTTGATCAGGCAAGTAACAGGACATATTCCCACAAGTTTTCTTTCCTGTCTCCTCGCTGTCTTATTCCTCTCAAACAAATAACCTCAAATTACATACAACGTTGTGCAGAGAGAACATTAATATTGTTAATGTTAAAATATACAAAATTGATGGGTTCGTGTAGTTGAAAGGAAACCTGCAGCATCCGTGTCTGGGTTTGACTTGAAACTAACCCAGTGTTGTTCTATTAGGTTTCAAACCAGCAATGGCGGGTAATGGAACAGAAACATAATTAACCTGTCATCTGCAGATGGACAGGATCAACTCTTTTGAAATATAGATCTGGACATGTTGCATTCAGATCCAAGCTGAAAATGTACATCTAAATGACACTAACTAATCTTGTTCTGCAGAGGCCAAACTTGAGATAATTCATTTTTTTACTGATTGATTCACATGGACATTGAAGGGCCAGAGGAGGAAAAACACGGACACAAGCTTGTTTGCCTCAGAAAGCTGGTCCAGTTTAAGGAAATAGGAGTCTAAGGCCACATCCAGTTTACAACCAAACATTTGATTCACACGAACATCTGAAATCTGCATAGTGAGGTTTTGGTGCACCAAGTGGTAAACCTGAGTGTTTCTGTTTGTTTGGCACGGTGCTGCCAAAGTATTGCAGTTTTTCTGCAGTTATTTGTCTTTACTGTCCACTACAACTGAACCTGCGAGCAGCTTCATTGATTTTCCCTGAAGAGACCTTCAAAGCACTACGGTCAAACTCCTCCTCTTCCCCTTCTGAGCATCACATACCTGCCTCGAAGAACACAAGTCATCTGGGTGGGGAGACAGAAAAGCTATCCATCTATGAAGCCAACACCAGGGGCACGGATGTCTATGTGTGCATGTGGCTGTATGTGTGTGTTGTTTCAATATCGTGTTTGCACTGGTGAGAGTGTCTATCAATGTCTAGAGTTTAACACAGACAATGTTTTGTATTGGACCGCTTGACTGACTGCTGGTTTCTACTCAAATCATTCTTGGAAGTTTTCTGCATTTACCGACTTTGTTTTCTCAATTTCCGTGTCAGCATACGACAGAGCATCAAGCAATCAGAATAGATCAAGTGGTTCTTGGGTTATAGTGAGAAAGGGGATGGATGGAGATTCCTTGGTATTTTCTCTCACTTTTTCACATTAAGGTGATTGATGCTTTTGTGTGCCTCAAAATTACAGCTAACCGAATTTCAAACGGTGCCCGAGTATGGTTTCCTGTCATGCATAATGCATATTCACAATAACTAGATAACTCCGAATGTTTCAGGAGAGTCTCTGCAGTGGTTGGGTCATCAGCTAAGGTATTTTGTTTTCTATTCTAGTGGCCTCTCTTCCCCCCTCATTGGGCCATAATCAACAATCACAGTTATGAATAATTTCAGAGTAGTTTGTCTTATTGTGACTGCAAAATGCTCGCAGCAAAATCTGCAGGAATGCTTTCCACTGAATCTATTGGTCCATTCTTTATTCTGTGTTCTTTTCATGGCATAAATCAAACCAAATGAGTTCCCTTGTGTTTGATGGGATTGGAAAAAATCAGTGTCTGATCATTTTCTGTGTCAGGCTTTCCATTCACAGCACACAAATATGCTGATAAAAGTAAAAAGACAAGGTAGAGAATATGCTGGAAATGTAATGGTTTGGATGATCTAGGATCACTCCTGAGTACCAAAAAAGCAATGATGCGACAGTAATCCGTCACACTTGATTTCTCCATTAAAATTTGTTTCTAAGAACAATGTAATAAACTCCACAGAGTTTATATTTGTAATTCATAGTAGCCAGCACTTTAGGAGGTAGTGAATGATGTTCATAGTTTGGATAAACTCTCTCGCAACAAGATGGGTCATTTCACACAACAGATGGGTTGTTTTTTCTGCATAAAAAACTGTTGAAAGTACCACTGGAAGAGACGAATTTCAGGACATCCAGGTGGAAGGCAAAACATTTCATGAGGCGTTAGAAAAGATGAGTGGAATACCAAAACCACACCAAGCTGTGTGTAAAGTTGCTCCTGCTTCCTGTTTGCAATGACGTTCCACGGGCTGCACCCATGTTCAAATGCAAGTGTATTAGTCCCACAGAACTACCGGAAGAAACAAGCTTCAACAAATTAATGTAAAATACGTTATCCGATTGTTTTTCTTGGTGGAATCCTTCTGGTATCTGAGACTTGAGAACTCTAGACTCTGAAATAGTCTGAGGTCACCGCCACCTCCCACACGTTTCCACACTGTGTCACATGTATGGTGCTGAAGCTATCTCCCCAAGTGAGAGCAGCATAGAAACACTACTTAGAGCAATGAGACTGAAGCTGTTATCAATGCGTTATTGTTCATCTTCTCAGAGCTTCAGTATGGCAGCAGCTATCATTTGAAAAAGGTTTTGATGAGATGGCGATGAATAAAAGGAAATAGAAACCGGATTTGCAATTTATGTTCACTCCACTCTTCTTTACCTACTAAAGCAATTCCTGCTCTGAGAGTCGAAAGCTCATTTCAGAGGAATAAACCCTGCAAAGACAAAAGGTCTCTCATATTTAAGATGTAGCTCAATTAATACATGTATTTCCTGTACAGATGGAGTGTCGTATTATTTGATTGAGTGTATTCAATCTCAAGAAATAATTGCACACATCAGAACACATATATTTCTTGATCTGGGACTGTATTTTATTATCTCCTAAAATTATTGTATTACTGTGTCACTGATGTTTATGTGCAACTGCTACAGAAGTTTGCAACATGACCAATATAGAAACATTGCTGATGATATATGTTTAATTAGGATTAACATGATGTACATACAGTATATATAGTAAGTAAGGAACAAGGCCTGATGACTTTTGCACATGTAATTGTTCCAGTAAGAGACAATTTATCTCAGCTAAGAAAAGTACATTTGTTTGTGTTGTGTTTTTCAAGGTTGTGTTTGTAGGCCCAGCCTGTAATCCAAGGCCAATTGCCCTGATGAACGGTGACTGATTGTTTTCCTGCTGCCTGATTTCTTTATTCATCTGCAGAGGTTTATTAACCTTAACCGTTGGTTAGAATACCTCTGTTATCAAATCTGAATGGCTAAACACAAAGTCTAAGAGTGCACTGGACAACCTTTCTCAATAGATGCCTTCTGGCAGGCGATACCGAAGCGTTCGGTCTCGCACACGCAGACTGGACAACAGTTTCTTTCCAAGGGCCATCAGGCTTCTGAATGGACATTGATACGGACACTGATACACTTCTCACTAGTCACTTTACACACTGTCACTTTCAGCTACTGGTTGCACTATCAGCAATATTGCACTATTGTACTTTACTTGTCTTAGGTTACCATAGGTTTATAAGGTTAGTATAGGTTATGTCAGATGCTGGTTGCACTGTCAGCAATATTGCACTTTTGTACTTCACTTGTCTTAGGTTAGTATAGGTTTATAACGTTAGTATAGGTTATTGTATGTGTTATGTGTATTTAGAGGTTTAGTATACTGTATTGAATATTGTATAGCATTTGTATATTAGGAGGTTTACTATATTTTAGCTTATCATAGATGTAATCTATGTTCTGTGTACTTATATGTTATGTTATGCCAGGATGCTTTGCGTTGTCTTGTCCTTAGAATTTCAGTTCCTAGTCTGACCCTGTGTTGTTCTGTGCATTTGACAATAAAATACTTGAACTTCACTTGAACTAGATGATGCAAATCTCAAGGAGATATCATTTGAGGGTCACATCTCAGATGATCAGTGTGTTTGTGTGTGTGTTGGGGAAGTTGTTTCTGTCAGATCAATGGAAAGTCCCATCAAACCCAGGCTGCTGACATTAAAAGCGGCAGACTCGTATACCTCCCCTGCATCTGAAGGGCAGAGAAGGCCAGAGCAGAGCTGTGTTGAACCCACCAGTCAGTTCACCACCAGAGGTCAACAGTTGCCCCTGCTCAGGAAACACCTTGGTCTTCCACTGTGAGTGCCTATTGAGGGATTACTGTCCTCCAATCCTTGGGGAATGTCTCTTCACACTTCAATAGATGCAAAACTGACAGTTGAATTAGTTTTGCATATCGACTGTATCATGGATTAACTTCAGAGTCTTGAACTCGGAGAGAAGCCTTTGTCTCACTCTTGCCTGAACTGCTGGATTATAATTAGATATCTATCAAAACAAGAAGGGAGCTAAATAATGAAGCCTCAAACTGTATGAACATACTGAAAGATTCACACATTCCATGATTTCTTTATATACTCTAGCTGTACTGTAGCCCCAACCTTAACCCAACCAATGGCCTTATCCCTTTTTCTCTTTGCCATAAACCTTATTCTATCCAGAAGTCACACCTCTAACTCTAAGTTCACAGAATTTGGAATCAGATTGAGATAAAAGACTGATATATAAAGATATAAAGTGTAGGTAAGATAAACACTGCAGAGCAAAACACATGTCGGTTGCAATTATACCTACCTAATATGAGCCATGAGCCACTATGCATTTACAAATTTCCCTTTTTTTTTAAGGAATCATGGTGGAATATCCAAGATTCATATATTGCGTCCACTCAATATGACAGAGTTGTCTTTGGACTGAATATTTAAAAATAAATCAATTGTAACATCATGTAAGTCATAGTATTGTGCTTTGTATATTATTGAGTCGATCATTTTGTCCGGTGGCAAATCTTATCTGTGAAACCATTGAATACCATTATCTACTGTACAGTCACAATGAAATTATGTACATCCCTTTTTCCTTTAATTAGATTACACAAAGTAGTGTCACATCCTGTGAAGGTGATAAGGATAGTTAGAAAAAGAAAAACATACAGATCAGAATCTGTTTTGCCTGACCTCAGATGTCTGCTCTTTGATTTGTCATTATGGAACTTGTTAGCATTGAAGTGAAGCTAATTGACTGAAATTGACTTTTCCAATGGGCTGACTTTGGTTGTCTCTGTTTGCAACAGGTTGATCAATAAAGAGATAATAGACTCTAGCTTGGGCAGAGAACAATAATAGCACACATAGCAAGGAGAGGTTTAGTGGTCAAATTGCTCAAAGATTTTAGACACACTGTGTTTGACTCAGTTACACGTCTTTGTAATTACATGTTGATTCATTTGCATCCAAATGTGTTACTTGCTTAATTTTTACAATGAACAATTACAAGCACTGTCTTGCTGATTGTCACAGTAAATGTATTCTATCCTATAGATAAGTGAAGAGGATGACTAACGAGAGCAAAATCCAGTCAATGTCCAATAGCAAGTAATGATGAGTCTGACAGGTTTGATGAGCTGTGGATATGGTCGACTTACCTTCCAGAAGCTCATCTTCACAGTTCACACCTACTGTCTAATTTGGGACACAATGATGAACTGAGGCTGCACGGAGCACAAGCATGAGAAAACCCACACTCAACCAAAGCACATCATGGACTAATACAAACAGGTGTGGAAGTCTACGGTCAAAATAGACGGGGATTGTTTCAGTTTCAAAGGGGGGGGGGGGGGGACCCTATGCTTGCTAGATGCTGGTTGCTATGGATTTCTCTCCAAAGCTCTCAAAATAATGGCACCTCCCACCTCTGATGTCACAGCTTGGAGCTGTTGATGTGCAGGGGAGGGGGAGAGGAATGGAGGGGGAGGGAGGGGTTGAGAGAGCGAGGGGAAGGGGAGGGAGACTGTAGCCTGTTGCTCATGATCATCAAATAACCTGCTAGTACTCCACAAGCCTTGTGCCCGTGCCTGCTCAGAGGAGGGAGACTTGCTGTGCGAGGCAGCAAGGCAGAAGAAAAGACTTCTCCTGGTTTTGAGATTTTTGGCTTCTTCCACAAATTAGACGCGGCAGTTGAGAAATTCATTCACAAACACAGTAAGTATAATTTCCTTTTTCTGTTTAGCCACTTACTGAAGAGGTTTGATGTATTGTACTCTACAATGCATCACTCAGCTCGGACAGGCAGTCATGACAAAAATGACTTCAACTAGTGTCTGTGCTAACATTTTAATTGAACAGTTCATGAGTGTAAATGTACAGCACAAAATAAGAAAATCATATTTGCATTGCCACTAGTTCCTCACACAATCTTTTGGACTTTTGGAGGACGGCGTGACACTACTGCCACAACAAATACATCAAGTTACGTTCTGTTAACAACACTGACATGATTTGCAGAGCGCACGTATCTACAATGTAAAGTCTGCAGTATTGTTGCAACTTACTACAATGTCTCAGCTTTGTGAATTAAATACATTAGTAATGTCGCTCTTACCATATTGTACATCATTTTCCATATTGACTAGCTTTATCCCTCTTTTCTAACATCCCTCATTTCTTTGATCCTTCCCATGCTATCTTCCCATCTACAATATGTCTTTGACAGATGACAGTCATTTGCATACTGGAGATCCTCCATAGTAACAGACCACAATATATTATGATCCGCCACATTTATAGATGGCCTCCAGATACTGAAGTCATTCTAGATTTCGCCCAACCTGCCACACTATCACATGAATGTTCAGAAAAACAGGATACGTTAAGTTAACAGTTGCTAGCCACAAAAAATATGTATATATCTTTGAATGAATACAAAATGTTTGCTTGTCATAATTTCATGAAATTATGACAAATCAATTGGAAGTAGTAACAAGAAATATTAGAATATTGTCTAATACTGTATTTTAGGTGTGTCTGCTGACGAGGTCATTGTAATTCCCCCCCCCCTAGAATTTCCCATTAATACTGATTTATGATGTATTATGGATCATTGTCCCTCCCTGTACAAGATCAGTTTCATTTTAATTAGATTAAGTAATGGCTTTGCTGTCCCACATATATTTATAGTGGGGGATCTCCCACTCATAAGCAGTTCAATTACAGCAGTCTTCAGGTGTGAGGAGTCCTGACATGTCATTAATGCAGGTCGTAAAGTCACCTTCAAAGGAGTGTCAATTACATTCTTGATGCTAAGAAGGAAAATACAGTGTCTTTAAATCAGCGCCAAGTATTTCCTTTCCCATTTTGAGGACACATTAAAAAAAAGCTTGTTTCACCTCGAATGTTCTACCACTGATAACAAAAACAGTCTAATCCATTTACATTCTGTACATTATGTGCATACACAGACCATAAGCAGACCAGAGCCTTCCGGTGCTGCATCTAGCTGAATCCAATTTGACTTCCAAACAAGACATAGACTTGTTGTCTATGTGTCCACAGTGATACCAGTGTTTACCAGTGTGCCTTCACACAAAGAAAAACTTTCTACCAGTGTTTGATAGGTGCTTGGTTATGTTAATCCCATTAATTGAGTGGTTCAGGTGGCTGATACAATCTATTAATGGAGTCAGGAGACTGTTTTCACATTTTTGATCCAACACCCTCCCCCATCTCTTTCTTTGATATTTCCTTCTTTGTCTCTCTTTCCCCTCCGTCCCGCTGGGGCCTTTAGTGAGGTCTGCAGCTGAAATCCTTTCAAACACTCTGTCTGGAGGGGGGACAGACAGACAGGCAGACAGACAGACAGACAGACAGACAGGCAGCTCTTCAGGAGGATGAGAGAGTGTTCTCCCGTACACGTCCCCCAGAGACACTTTTAACAGGATTCAATCCAAAAGAGATTGTTTAGCCAGCCCAGTGAAATGGGGTCATGGGATCATTGCGGTGTTGGAGGGTACGAGTGGGGTAGTGTGAGGTTTACCAATGAGTCTTCCTGCACACAGACACACAGATATCTTATATAATGATTATGCAATGCAAGTTGAGCTACAGTATGTGAGAGGGCTCTCAACTTATTATAGCAATGTGGAGAAGAAGAATTGGTATATTGTTCATGAAAACGAGGCACATTTGTTATTTACTTACAAATAGTTAGTTCTCAAGACTAGAAGATGGATTGGGCACAGAATTACATCTGATTCCTCACCAAGAATGACCAAGAAAAATCTTTTGTTTCCTGGAACGTACGTCCAGTAATATATATTTTTGAAATATACTCTGTGTTGACATATATGGCATTTTGTATTCCACAACAGTGCCAGAGGCAGTCACAGGGAATCGGGGTGTGGCGGTGAGGTAAGGGTGAGTGTTTGGGTGGTAGCCTAATTATTGTCTGTCACGGTGTGCCAGTGCTAAAGGGATGAGGAGTGGTGAGGCATAATATGGAGCAGTGATGCATAGAATGGGGAATTGGCCAGTGGTGTCATTCTCAGTCTGTCTGAGTAACAGCAGAGGAGACAGGGACAAGGTGAGGGAACACAAGCTCAGTGTCACCATTCCAATAGCCAAGCTGACGTTTATGGAAGGAATTTCCTGAAACATGTGTATGACTGAAACATTGATTTCCAGAGGCTGAGGCTTTGCACAGCGCAACAAAGAAACCAAATGTCTTGAAAACTGAAAACACAAGGAAGTGCCCTGAATGGTGTAGATAAAGTGACAAGAATAGTGCAGAAAAGGGTACAAAGGACAATATGTGACACATAAGGAACAGTTCATTATGAATGATCAAACCTTCATGAAAGTGTGCCTGTTATCTCTGTGGTGCAGCACAGTGAGGTTCTGGACTGCAGTCAAGCACAGTGTGGTGGACCACAGTTGAGGTATAGCAGAGTAGTAATTGCCCACGGGATGTTCCTTGTTCATATGTATTCAGTATTTATTAAATCCACCCACCCACAGCAGAAAAAATATGCCTTTTTTCTGTTCTGCAATTTCTGTCCGAGTCAATGTAAGCACAGGTCTTACAACGTAAGGTAGCTCCAGGCAGAGCCCACATATTTCTACTTTTAAAAGAGCTGGTGTGCGGGTGTGTAAGAGGGAGGGAGAAAGTGCGAAAGAGTGAGAAAAATAGAGTGAGAATGAGAGAGAAGGCAGAGAGAGAGAGGAGAGAAAGAGAAGTAACGGGGGAGATGGTGAGAAGGAAGAAAGTTGTGTTGGAAGCCATTCCATTTCTGGAAACAACACCCTCTTACAGTCGTTAGCGAGAGGTGAGAGACAGAGGGAATTCGGAAGACAACGATTGTTTGGATGGTCGTTGCGAGGTGTGAATGGTCACTACAACAAAATGAATGAGGGAAATTGACTCAATTGTGATGTGACATCCTGCATTGTCTACCTGTGTGCCACTTTCTTGACGGGCTGCACAAGACTACAGACAGACAGCAGCACATGTAGAAATATAAAAACAAGTTCCTACCTGTGCCTATAGAGACCCAAATATACAGGGACATCTTATGTACAGTAGGGAAACATATTGATATGTAATATGACCTAATCCACAAATCATCTTTTCCATGTATATTACGGCATGTGACCATCATCTTCATTCATCATCATTTCTTGCAGAAGATCTGCCATGTGCAGCCCAATTAGGGATTCACAGCCAATCTGGAGAACATGCCCCATGGCAAGCACTGTGCTAGCACATAGCCCTGCTCAGGAGAGAGGGACAGAGAGAGAAGGAGAGAGGCCGAGAGAGAGGGAAAGAGGAAGGAGACAGACCCAGCACTGATCTGCTGCTGGAAATAAGCTCTCGAGCAGAGGAGCGCACGTTTTATCTCCCTCTCCGCGATAGATACACGCTCCCCCGAGGAGGTGTGCAAGGCACATCAGAGCACTGAAAACCCCCGAGCACAAGCTTGCTCCCGTGACTGGAGGCTACTACAACACCTGTCAAAGCTGTGGGGACAATCAAAGGGCACAGAAGAGGGTTCCTGTGTATTTTTTTTGGCTCTGTTTTGGAGTTATGATCTGTTATGATTATGTGTACTGTGAGCAACACAGACTCCCTACTTCTTGGGGAGGGGGATAGAAGAACATCTGATGATAAAAAAAACTGTATTTATTTTATCGATCACAGGGTCTACAGTAAACCATGCGTCATTAGTAATGGAAAGGAATGAATTTGAGATTTTAATTGGATCATCATTGGATTTTGCATTGCATTTTTCTCATATCAAGCTCTGCTGGTGATGGGGAGGTGGAACGGACGAACAGCAGATAGAATGTTAAAAGAGAGAGCAGAATAGACAGTGTCTTAGTGATATTGCCTTTTAGGTTAGGTTTTTAGGTGAAAGCTAACCACAACATCTCCCTTCACCACACAGTTATCACTATCCATGCTGCACTGCATCCTTACTGGTGTGCTGTTCCTTTGGCCTGGGGCCATCAATGAAGAACAATCAGGGGTAGACAAAGATTTCCATATAAAAGAAACCAAGCTTACGGAAAGCCTTGAGCTGGTTCACTTTAATTTGATGAGCGGAAAACAAGGGTTTGACTGTAATCAGGGGGTGACTGACAGTGCAGGTGCCTAATAACCAGTCAGTGACGCACTCACAGCCCGTTTTAGAAGCCATGGCCTCCTCCTCTGCTCTGATTGGTGGTTAGGCACACACAGGCTGTGACAGTAATTCATGACTTGCTAACCTGCGTCCTAATCATTGTAATTAATTTAATTAGTTTGGACACAGGCCACAAGGTCCTGTGAGCAACAATGATGAAAATATTTATTGTTGGTTGTTGTTGAACACAGAAAATGACAGTGAGTCTTAAAATTACAGTTTGGCTTCTTCTATGGTGGTATTTGGTTGCCATGGTATTAGGGGGCAAAACTAGTCAACATCTCAGAGAAATTCGAATTTTAGTCATAAACAAAAAAAGAAAACTACTGCAACTAAAAGGTCACACACAAATGAACCCACTGTAACCCAGAGGAAAACCTATTTCCACTTTTTTTTGTAGATGTATTTTAGATATAGATTTTCTGTGGCAGCAAAACCTTGTGTTATGTGATTGGTAGTCAAGTCACACATACATAGGAATTTCAGCACATTGGTTTAGCTGACTGAGAAGGGGCAGAATATCAATGGCTCTCATGCATTATTTTCTACCCACATAAAACCACTTATTTTCTTTATGTTTTAATCATTGTTTCGGAAATAGTGGGCTGTGTTATTTTTTGACAGACTACAGTTATGCAACAACCCACATATGGCAATAAGGGTATTACTTTGATTGTGTCTGCATAAGCAGTCATGTTCGGACATGTGTTGGTGGCTGAGCGGTTAGGGAATCGGGCTAGTAATCTAAAGGTTGCCAGTTCGGAATCCCGGCCGTGCCAAATGACGTTGTGTCGGGTCAAGGCACTTCACCCCACTTGCCTCGGGGGGAATGTCCCTGTACTTACTGTATGTCGCTCTGGATAAGAACATCTGCTAAATGACAAAATGTAATGTAATGTTTAAGACCACCAGCATGCTAATTGGTGAGACAGTGGACATCTTGCATTACTACATTGTACTGTGCTCTTGGTAGTTACCAGAAACACAGTAGAGGAATACACTCTACAATACATCTAAGTACAGCATTAGGGCCTCTGTGCATCCATATCAATCTTTGTCTAATGCGAAACTCCTAAAAGAGAGATGTAAGGGAAATTGTATCTTCCTTACATAGAAAAGACCTCCTCTTGACTCACATAATCTACATTGATCTATGAACATTCCTCTCCAACAGCATGACAGTGTTTAGAAATGACACACAAATAATGGTGTTACAAGTTCAACTGTACAGTGGTATACTAAAGACTTAGCATAGAAGACTAAGGAAGTATACAAGAACACTGAAACAAGATATTCTATATACTTAAAAAGCATTTCAGTTTAGAGATAGAGGCTGACAGCTGCAGTTTATGTCAAGCTGAATGCCTCAAGACAACTGTTGTGTTAGCCTACAGTTACAAGGGAATGTTAGTCAGCTCTTCTTACATTTACAATTATTCATTTAGCAGATGCTTTAATCCAAAGTGCTGTCCATGTGGTTTCTATGGTAAGTGCAACCAAGGACAATCAAGGACCAACAATCCACAATTCTAAAAGAACTGGGAAATGTTCATATGTTAGCCTCCAACATGGTGGAAGTGGAACTACATGTTACTAGATTAGAGCAATATATAACACACTCCTCTGGGCCGTCAGACAGCAGCCCTCCACATGAGCCTTGTCTCTATCTCCCCCTTGCATTTGCAGCTCCAGTGTCCTCTTCTGTTTGTCCAGGATCACAGTATTGTTATCTGGTGATTTACAATCTGTCGCTCACCCCAAAGTAGCCCCCCACAATGCTGAGATATGATGAAGCCATTTGAAGACAGAAAATGTGTCCAATATTTATCCTTCACAATATTATCGTAAAGTATGAGGTAAAGGGTTGATTTCACTATGAATCTGATGACCATAATGATTTTGTTTTTGTCCAGAGTGATACTGATATAGTAACTGTATCCACTGGAGTCCATGTTGCACTGAAATCAACCATTGCCTGAAGCCTGTGTCTGAATAATTGATGAGCCAAACCAAGCTATGTTGTATCCATTAGATCAGAAAACGGTTTTAGTAAATTGCTGGGAAAATAAGCCACAAGTAGTTAAAGATGCATCTGACATCGACCACTGGACATAATATATGTATTTATTAAAAGGCTTTGGCTCTCCTGTGACTGTAAACTGTCCATTAGAGGCATAATGGTAAAAATACAGGAAATTCCAAATAGTTCATTTTTTATTCCACGTGATCCAATTAAATGATAGGAGAGGCGTATAATCCAATCAGTGAATGAACAACGCCACAGATGCCTAATTCAGTTATCATACTGTTGGCTCTCTCAAGAAACACTCAGAAGTAAAACGATGTATTCAAATTAACTCTACTTGTCTCTCTTCATGAGAGTGTGTACAATTGAATTTGAGACCCGTTGTGTTAGATTTCTAGTCTTTAAATGAGGAATGTTTCAGATCATTCCATACAGGCTGAATTAACAGTTTTGTTCTTCTATCAAGTTTATGCCAATTTGTGTTTTTTCTCTGCTGTGCTTCAGAAGGTGAAGGAGGGAGGGCTGGCGACCGACCTACCCTAGAGATGTGAGGTCAGGCTGGAGCAGACCAGGTAGGAAGGGCTGTAAAGATGACCCTGCTGGCAGGAGATGGCTCGGACTACGACTACAGCGCTCTGAGCTGCACGTCCGACACCTCCCTCAACCCACCTCCTCTCTACGAGAAGGAAGCCCTCAAGGGGGCCTTCTACAAGCGGGCGCAGCTCGCTCCTGAGGGCCCAACCAATGGCGAGACCTCCTTGTCTGGCGCCCGTAGGCTCCACGCCATCATCAACGTGGGGGGGCTGCGCTACCAGCTCCCCTGGACCACCCTGGAGGACTTCCCCCTCTCCCGGCTGGGCCAGCTGCGCCTGTGCAGCAGCTTCGACGAGATCATGCGCATCTGCGACGATTACGACGTGGCCCACAACGAGTTCTTCTTCGACCGCAGCCCCTGTGCCTTCCGCACGATCCTGACCTTCGTGCGGGCTGGGAAGCTGCGATCGCTCAAGGAAATGTGCGCCCTCTCCTTCAGGGAGGAGATGCTGTACTGGGGTGTGCCAGAGGAGAGCCTGGAGTGGTGCTGCCGCCGGCGTCTGCTCCAGAGGGTGGAGGAGTGCGAGGAGATGGAGAGGGCGGACGAGGAGGACGAGGAGGACTTGCTGGACACGGACAGCGGGCGGCGGGACGCGGCCCTGGCCACCGAGTCCAGGGTGGCCCGCTGCATGGGCAAGCTGAGGGACATGGTGGAGAGGCCCCAGTCAGGCCTGCCAGGGAAGATCTTCGCCTGCCTGTCTGTGCTGTTTGTCACCATCACAGCCGTCAACCTCTCCATCAGCACCATGCCAGCCATGAGGGAGGAGGAGGAGGCGGTGAGTAGACACCTGTACTGAAGGAGACCTCAGCAGTCTGCCTGTCTGGTTACCATTCTCTCCAGAGCTCCCTGAAATAGGTGGGAGGAATTTCACTTGCACATTCCAATTCTATAATTTGTTCTGGTGTATTTTTGTGGTATTTCTTTTGAATGTGTTTTATTTCAATGTGTTTTCACTTACACTGTATGTGTTCAGGGTGTGTGTTTCAGAGTAAGCCTTGGTATCGTAAGTTCTCCTCACCATGAGGATGAATGATACATAAGTCAAGGTGAGGAAAAGGATACAAGGAGCAGAAGTCACTGCAATTTAAATGTGCATTCTAAATTATTCAACATCTTCTCTTAACCATTCACAACCACAGAGGGGGTCGACCCAAAAGACAAGCAAAATTGCATTATACAGAATTGGAGATGAGCATTTATCAAGTAAAGAAATGTACTCAGCTGGTAATGAGAATTGGTACCAATTGGGCAGTTTAATTAGAAAAATAACTACTCCAGAACATTGGGTGAAGTCTCCTCCTAATCTAATTTACTTGCTCATTATTGTGGCTAACTTCAATCCCTGCATTACTTCACTTTCAGTGGCCAGATAAAAAGAGTATAGTTTCAGTTATAGAACATTTTAGTCCTGGAGCTGCACATGCTACATATCACTGTTCTTTTCTTAGATCTCTGCATGCAGGGTTATCAAAGTAATGAATGTATTCCAAGTCATTATTTTGTGTTAGGTTTATGAGGAGTAACAGTAATACAATTTGTGACTCAAAAAGTCTGGTATTTGACCATAAAAAGCATCTCTGAAACAATCAGAGATGATTGTTTCGCAAATAGTAGTCATTGCCGGAGTAATGCATTTCAATAATACATACATTCCTAATTGTGTTGTTCTGATATGGGGGGGCAGTAGTGTGTTGGTCATTCCATCACAGTAGATTTCCAGCTAGAATTCTCATGTTGTGTTTGTTGACTCAATCAGTACATTTGAGTTGGATGTTTTAATCTAATTGCTCTGACTAAGTTGATTTTATGTAAACACTAAACTTTTGTGGGGTGTAACTGACTCTGTCAGACAACCTACTCTATTTCAATAGATTCTTAAGTGCTTTTCTAAGAGCAAATGTAATGTACTTTCTTCATTCTGACATTTTGAAGTCTGTTAGATCTACTCTGTGGGAGTGTTTCACAACTATACTTTCCTGGAATGGAGTTGGTTCAAAGATATCCCAGTCTGCATTTGGACCGGTTAATGCTCCTCTTAGAAAATATAATCTATCCTTGAAGGTTTTCGTCACCTTTTACCGTTCATAAGAAAAAAAAGAACATGCTCATGACACTTTGTACCGTCATTACATGTCTAAGATGCTTACAGTGTGATCTTCAAACACTAGATGAGCTCAAGCTATTATTCGAAAATAATTTGGCCGTTGTAGATGGTAAAATTACGGAGCATTGCTCAATTTCTCTTGATCAACACAAAGCACCTCACAGCCTGATGGCTCTATCTAGTGGTTGGAAGCCAGACGACAGAAGAGGAAATGTTGAGGAACTTGAACAGTGTTTGAGGTCTGTTCTACCAGAACCAGATTAAACATGATATACAACTAAAAGGCTTTTCATCCTTTCTGGACATGAAAAACAACAACATTTTGATATTTCCAATTGTGCCAAAATGAACTCCTTTATATCTTGAACCATAACAAGTTTGGTACAGTTTTCAGGGTCTATGTATTTAATTGAAGTACAGTGATAAGTGGGTATGTTGACAACCACAGCAATTTAACACACACTGCAACTCAGGTTTAGCATGGATAATTTACTGAATCAAATGGGCCATACATCATCAGAGATATAATGATTCTGCTGTAGCTACACACTGTGCTTCTCAGGCCTCTCTTATTAGAGATAAAGCACACGCATGGTTAACCCGTTTTTTCCTGTGTTTCAGGGTAAGTGCTCCCAGATGTGCTACAACATCTTCATTGTGGAGACAGTGTGTGTGGCCTGGTTCTCCCTCGAGTTCACCCTGCGCTTCATCCAGGACCGCAGCAAGCTGGCCTTCCTCCGCCGCCCCCTCAACCTGATCGACGTGGTGGCCATCCTGCCCTACTACATCACCCTGGTGGTGGACAGCACCTCCACGGGGGAGAAGCGCCTGGGCTCCGGCAACAGCTACCTGGACAAGGTGGGTCTGGTGCTGAGGGTGTTGAGGGCCCTGCGGATCCTCTACGTGATGCGTCTGGCCCGACACTCGCTGGGGCTGCAGACTCTGGGCCTGACGGCCCGCCGGTGCACCCGGGAGTTTGGCCTACTCCTGCTGTTCCTGTGCGTGGCCATCGCCCTGTTCTCCCCACTGCTCTACCTGATCGAGAACGAGATGTCCGCCACCCACGAGTTCAGCAGCATCCCAGCCACGTACTGGTGGGCCGTCATCACCATGACGACGGTGGGCTACGGGGACATGGTGCCGAGGAGCATTCCCGGCCAGGTGGTGGCGCTTTCCAGCATCCTCAGCGGCATCCTGCTCATGGCGTTCCCCGTCACCTCCATCTTCCACACCTTCTCCCGCTCCTACGTGGAGCTGAAGCAGGAGCAGCAGAGGCTGCTGCAGAGGCGGACACACTTCCTGCTGCGCAGCAGGATGGCTGGAATGGGCAGCAGCAACCTATCCCTGGAGAGTGATGGGCTCTTTCCCATGAGGGCTTCAGATCACAGGGACCTGGAGGACTAGGGAGGAGAGAGACAGGGGGAGAGGGAGAGAGAGGGAGAGAGAGATAGAGAGTGTGTGTGTGTGTGTGTGTGAGTGTGTGAGAGAGAGAGAGAGAGAGAGAGAGAGAGAGAGAGAGAGAGAGAGAGAGAGAGAGCGAGAGAGAGAGAGAGAGAGAGAGAGAGAGAGAGAGAGAAAGCTAGAGAGACTGTATCATTGCTTCCATTTTTTGGGCCGTGTGTGTGTCTACTCTTGACTATTTCATCAGTGTTTATTATTATGATTCATAACATATTTTAATAAACTGTGTATTTATTCATTTTTGCTGAAAAATACAGGATATTTAACAAAGCCATACACGTGTTATGTCTCAGTATTCACAATTAATATTCTTTCCATTAAAAGCACAAATAAACAAAAGAAATGCAAGGATGTCTCTGTCTATAAAACGCATCGAATGTATAATTAAAATTAAGGCTGTTTTGTGCTCATATAGTCATTGGACCAATACATTTTATAATGTGATGCTCTCATGGAGTTTAACAAGTTGTCTTTCAAAAAAGTCAGTGTGCTTTCTATCAGAGCCAATGCAGCGTTACCTCACTGTGACCAGTCTAACAAAATAATGCCAACAATTCAGTCTCCTTTTGTGTTGATGTACTGTATACCAACCCAGCAATTTATTTTCTTCATACCTTTTTGCCTCAAAGGTCATTTTCTAATTTGCTAAACATTGATTGTGCTGTGTGACTTATTGTACCCTGCAGGCTGCATATGCAATTTCAATGACAAATTGTAAGTATTTGTGCCTGTTATGGTGAATTATGTCTAAAACAACTAATATCAAAACTAATATATTTCCCTGTACATAATTATTGCATTTGAAATGTAATATAAGCCTAATTATTTTTTGCTGCTGTTTGGTTGCTGTTTACAACTATTTTCTTAATTTTAAGTAAATCTGAATTCACCTGTCTAATGTTTTCTTGATATAGCTTGTGTCTGTATGTATATTACATACTTAAGTGATCATTATTGCAACGACCCATGTCCGTTCTCTTATCTCAAAATCTAGGTTTACATTAAAACAGTAGATGGCAGCATTGGGCCACAGATAATGGTATTTCGATCATGGACGTACTATTCACTTTCTTCAATATTTAATACAATTGAACATTGAATTGAAAGGTAGGACACCTAAATAATAAAAAATATTAATCCAAATAGTAGGCCTATGCAACTTTTACGCTTCCTTTAGGATTAGGCTATAACACGCAATCATGTAACAACCAACATGTAAAATGTATTGTGTATTAATGTATAGCTAGAGCTGTATAAATATTGTATTTAACTATGTTAAATGTAACTATTTTGCCAATTAAATTAATTGGGAAATACAGCCTATGGAACTATGGGATCACAGTCTCCTCCCCTTAGTTTACGACTACCGCCTCCCCTCGGAACCCCCAATGTTTTGATTCTGATCTTCCTGCGCATAGCAGTGAACTGTACATAATGTAGAGGGTACGAAAACTACATGCGGCTTCAATTTTTAACCATAGCCGTTAAACTAATAGATGGATTCTTGGAAAATAGGCTTGTTGTTTATTGGATGACCGCGATTGCCGAAATCAGATTTCTTACTGCCGCTGCGCTTCGGAGGCAATCCCTGTGATGACCTTACTAGACCGCCCCTCCGGTTGAATGGGATCCCATCAGTCCTGGCATTGATTGTCTGCTGTGAGCATAGACATCGTTTGAGCATCATTGAGTATCATTCGTTTTTACTTCGATGTCGAAGTCCTTGATAATTCGCTAACCTCGTGGTCGACAAAAAAATCTACGCAAAATCATTGGAAGCCTGCGCGTCAGGGTAAGTAACCAAACTTGTTATTTTGAAGCAAAGCTGTGTTCCAAAATACATTGAAGAATGAACGTATGCCTTGGTGTATGTAGTCAATAGCCGGGTAGCCTAGTAAGAATTACATGAAGCAGATGCTCAACAATATGCCGCAAAGATCAGTTTGACCAAGTTTAGATGATTTCTAAGTAAGGTTATATATTGCCCGCGGTTGGCTGCTGAAGCAAATGTGTATTTCAGCATTTAATGTATGAGTCCAACGCTTCCCTCACCAACACCAAAATATGATTGGGGCACAGTTTGTCATGATGTTAGGCTACTTTGAAATGTGGGTATCTTACGATATACTATACTATATCACTAGTTAGTTAATATTTTGTCATTGTTTGTCCAAACCATTAGTTCGTTAGCTGTTATGTTGTTGTTTGAGGAGTCATGAGTTTCCTAACTCCTCAAGGAGTTTGTGTTTTGTCACAATCACCAGAATGTTTGTCTTACATCGATTCCTGAAACACTTAAAACATCTCATTCATTCCATGGACTTGAAGTACACCTCTTTGTATGTGTGTTGTGCGTGTGTGTGTGTGTGTGTGTGTGTGTAGTGAGTTTTTAAGCAAGAGTATGGGTCAGTGTGTGCTGTCGTGTTAGTGAGTTGAGAGAGAGAAAGATATATTGGAACCAGGATTGATGTGTTCTCAGAATTTTTTTCATTGCATTCTTCTCCCCACCCACTCACTCTCCCAGCTGTGTCCTAAGCTTAGGTTTAGAACTCACCCACTCCAGATGACTCAAGGAGTCAAACACTCCTGAGGAGGCGTTAGACTAGCATGACCATTTCCTTCTTTTCCTTCTTTGACCATATGAGTTATTGTAAATAGGAGTTCTCTCTCTCTCTCTCTCTCTCTTTCTCTCTCTCTCTCTCTCTCTCTCTCTCTCTCTCTCTCTCTCTCAGACACATACTGTTTTGTAAAACCCTGCCATCCTGGCACTGTTATTGTACTTTCTTATCTGCCTAAAGGCAAGATATTGTTGTATTAAACAAAGGAAGTCAGGTTTCAGTCACCTTGAGTCAAAAAGTCAAGGTTTATTTGTCCAGGATTGTACTATTCTGCTCAGAAATACAGTTGCTTGGTATTTGCCTTTAGTGATCATGGATTAGGATTATATATCAACTAAGGATGTATGTACAAAATAGTATTCCTGTTATTGAATGGGATAGTTTCATTGGTCTTCTTGTGACAGTCAGTTGACCCATGTTCTTTGTGACACCATAATCTGTACAATTGAGATATTTTGCCAATACAATCATATTATCTTTTCAGTATGCCAAAAAACATGTTTTTAATGCCTCTGGGCAGTGACATGCAAACTGCAGATTTTGTTTTATGTAATACCAAAATGCATGCAAGAGAAACTTGCAAACTTCGTTGTCAAATGTTTTCGCCAATTCCAGTCCAGTTCAAATGTTATCTACTCAACCATCCTTTTTCAGTTCATTCTCAGATTATTGAAACAATAATTTTTATCAAAGAAGTGGCTATCTTAATTGTTTTTTTTGCAGTCCATCAGAAGGGTTTCTCTCTGCCTAACTGGACCGCCCATTGTACTCTGAAGCTAACACATTTCAGGCCCCACAGAGGGTACCCTAATGCTCCTTGGAATCCTGTGAATGCCTCACAGTGAAAGCTGTAGAAGTTTATGTCAGCTCCAATGAGATCACTGGAAAGGGGCTCTTGAGGCAGGAATTCCTTTTAATTGGTAATGTGTCTGTGGACTGGGTCTTTTGTTGACCATGGACTGAAGTTGGCTCTATCTGGCTGATACTCTGAGCCGGGCATCAATGAGAAGCTTGTTTCCTCTGTCACCCAGGCCTTGACAACCAGCCTCTGAAACAAGTTGTTTCCTCTTTGTCTGAAATATCTTCATGTGCTTAAAAAAAGCTAGATGTAAAGTCAGTTAAAGGCTCTCTTTAGAGCTGCTCGAAGGGTCTCCAAGTATTTCAGTCAAGCAAGACAAGATAATGTGTGTTTTAATCCAGTATTGTTATCTCTTGTTTAGAGAGTGGTGTTGTCTATGGTGAACCATTAACACAAGTTAAAAAATACCATTACAATAGTGTCCTAGTTTCCTTTAGGTCAGCTGAGGATTCATTGACATTGTTCTGACCAGGTAATTGCTTTAACCATTATGAACAGGACCTAGTCAAATACGGCATGAGGAATAGAGTCACTGACGAACTGCAAGATGGAACAATAATGAAGGTGTGTGCGGCTAGACTGCCTTGTTGGAACAACACAGTGTTCCCCAATGGCTTCATGAGCACTTTATAAAACAAAACTTTTGTCTGGTGCCAGCATACTCCCGCTCCTCAGTTTTATTCTGGCCGTGAGATGTATGACCACCAGTCTGCTTGTATAGGTTTGGGCGGCTGGCGTGAGATTTGTGACGGCCTCCCGCTGAAGAACTCATTGAATTTTTCATGTGGCAGACACCAAACTTCTGTTGCTCTGGCCCAGTTTTCCTGCTAATTAGTGCCCATCGATGTTCAAGGGCACCCATTTGTGAGGGATAATGCCACCTGTTCTCCCTCTCTGTAAAGGCTCTTTATTAGATAGCTTACATTTAAACATTGAACATTGAAAGTAGACACAGAGCTTCTGTGTCTGCGTTGAATAAAGCTTTCTGTTCTGTTCTTATCGACTTACCTTTTACTTAGGAGGAACTGTATATTTGACATTGAAACCGTGACATAAAAGTGAGGTTTCACTTCAGTATAAACCCATGCTCCCATGTTATCAATTGTCTACCTTTGCTGCGCTGCAGGACAGTTTCCTCTCAGTCTCAGTCAAGTGGAATATGCAAAAACCACAAGGGATGTTTAAATCCCTCTTGTTAAAGGCCGGGAACCAGTAGAGGAATGGTAAAGACAGGAAATGGAATACAACACAGCAGATCTATCACCCAGTTCTGACTGCAGCTCTCTATCTATCTGTGGTCATGCCGCTGCCAGCACATTTGAATGGAGTATCTGATTGTGGCTGATTGAGAGGAACAGAGCAGGGACTGTATCCCTTTCGGGGTTCTCAAACCACTTCCTGTTGGTCTGCG
This sequence comes from Hypomesus transpacificus, assembly GCF_021917145.1. Lineage (NCBI taxonomy): Eukaryota > Metazoa > Chordata > Actinopteri > Osmeriformes > Osmeridae > Hypomesus > Hypomesus transpacificus. Next base: position 10,659,635 of record NC_061077.1, read on the forward strand.
CTGGGAACAGTCCAGGGTGACAGAGGCCACACATCCTCCCTCAATCCCTCCTCTGTTGGTCAGAAAGGGCCATCAGTCTGGGAGTCGTCTCTCCTTCAGTTCACCTGGCTCTTCACTGGCAGGAAAAGACTCCTTGGCATGCATGGAGATGGTTCTCTGGATCTTTGTGTAGCCACAGCTGTGCTGCTAGGCCTGGGTGAGATGCTGGGATCTGCATACTCTCCTCGGAGACCCTGGACCAGCTTGCTGTCTGTTGTGTCCAAAGCCCCTCACCCCCACCCCAGCCCCCAGATAAATCTGTATATTGACATGAGCTTTATGCAAATGTTGTTATTGACCGAATAACTAATTAATCTGACTACGGATGGAAAAGTATAGATTTTGGTGTATTCATTTTCTAAATGAATTCTTTGCTAATGTTAGCCAAGTCAATAGGATGTGAGGAAACAAGATAACCTTAGTTCCTCTTTAGTGGGGGTATCTGAGGTATTGAAAATAATGTGTCACACTTCACCTCATTGTTCAGGACCTGAGAGGAGAGTGAGATCACATTACAAATTTAAAATGAACCCTTTCATTTCCTGGTTTCTTCTTGTAAAACACAGTATTGAACATCTTTCTTCGACAATGCACATTATGTCTCATACACATACCCTCTATGTCTGCCCAATTCTGGACCATTAGGAGAACAGAGGATAGACATTTACCCCGAGCTACTTGACAGAAAACAACAGGTGAAAGGGAATACCACGAGGGAAGACTGGGAATGTAATCAGTCACGCCTGAGGACTAGTCTGTCCTCCGTTCCCAGAGCCAGCTCCTCCCCCATGGGAACAAGCTCCTCCCCCATGAGAACAAGCTCCTCCCCCATGAGAACAAGCCGGCCTAGGCACGGAGACAGGAGCAGCCCCCAGGGGCCCTGGCCTCTGGTCTTCCCTCCGTGTCCTGCTGCCCTAACACTGATGATCAGGCCACCATGGTGATGGATCAGCTGAAGCCAGCCTCCCAGTCCCAGGGGTGTGGTTATAGAGCTGTGCAGCCACACCTACGAGGCCACAGCTGCCTGCTACCAAAGAGACTGCAGCCATCCTGCTCCTTGTCCAGTGGCAAGCAACTATACCCATTTGAATATTCAAATCATGGCATGGGGGAACAAAGGGCTGGTATAAAACCCATGGAGGAAATTGCTCCAAAGTCAGAGAGTCTAGCCCCAGCCCTGGGATGTGTGCTATGAAAATCCCCTAGCAGACAGAGAATTATGTTTGATGATCATGCGTGAAGAGGGCATGTTTAAACTTTAATGGAGAGCACTGTCTGTTGTTTTATGTGCTTCTTATTTATCAGGCTCCGCTGGAGAGAGAGAGGCACTCTCTCTACTGTCTGGGACCAGGTGCTTATTAATGCACGCTGGGAATTACCGGAAGCAACGCAGTAAAAGCGGTCACGTTTTTATTTGTTCCCAGAGGCCCTAGATTTTCACTCGCCTACCTGACGACATGAATGCAGTTATCTTACGTAGCGATATATGCTAACATGCGCTGGCCTTGATGCATGAACCAGGATGCTCCATAGCCAGTGGTTTTTCGATTGAACCATTGTATGGGCGGGTCGGTTTGGTTTGCTCCGTCACACTTCTGCTTTATGCGAGCCCTCTGCTCTCAGGGGAAGTGTTCCTCCTGGTCCTAACCCCCAGGCAGGGCCGAGGAGGCTGCATGAGTCAAGGGCTAAGCCGCACGTTGAAGCATCAGATGATCACACCAATCTAAATTGAGTAATCAGTTTTTTGAGGAAGCATGTTTATTTACCAAACAAACTCAATGTTGCTTGGTTGAGCACAGGTCCCGAGGAGAATCTATAAGGTAACTACGTTGTTCCCTTTCAAGAGGGGCTTGCGGAGACCATGCAGCCTGATCGTGCCTTGTTCGTCTGACTGGGAGCGATTTGGGGAATGTTCCGGGACGGGATCTCCCGGGGCCGCATTTGCCACTGTACATCTTGGGTGGACGGAACGCTGTGTCTGTCTCTACCTGCTTCCAGAACATTCCTGCTGTGGGGTGTGGAAGAAGGAGCGCAGTCAGAACTTGCCTCAACCTCCAATCTACATTCCACAGTCATGACTGGGCACACTAACACTGCTCTAACAAACCGCTGTGTGTACCTAGAGCACACACACAAACACAAACAATCCTGGCTTCCACACACCTGGTTGTTTCATTTTTGCCTCTGCCTCAAACGTAACCAGCGCTAACAAGCCCTCAGGTTTAAACACGAATTATGTTAAGAGGAACATTGCTGCGAAATGACATTTTACATTTCATTAGCTTTCTTAAGTTCTGTCATGTATAATAGATGTGTCTCCACTGAGGCCTGAAGTTACCCGGCAACATGGATTTATCTTAACTGCTGCTGCCCAGCTGACTAGATCACAAGTTAAGCGGTCAAAGGCCTGGATTGATGAGGCGTGCTGCGCTCTGGGTCTCCCTGGATCTCAGATGGTTTCTCTTTTGAAATAAGATGCAAAGGAAATCAACGTGACATTGCAGGGTGTCTGTTTCTTGGGGATGGACTGTTTTATTCACATGGTTAGTTCGACCGAAATAGTCACCGGAGTGGTTATTTGTGATTTGTTATCACGCTGAGGCCCCTGTTACTTTTCACCATCTGCATGTGAGGATCTTCGTTCAGTTTGGTCTGGTGTCAGTTCCATTTCACAGCAGGGTTGAGGGCTGGTGACAGGCTTAGCTGGTGGAGTGAGGGTTGCCCCTTCATGAGATGTACTAATTCATTTTGTTTTTGGAGCTGGGAGAGATGTTTTTTGCTGCTCATGTGATGTTTGTCTGACATAGCCTCGGCTGTGACAGGAATTGAATTCCTTTATTTTCCTAATTTCCCTCTGGAAATCTCCTGAAAGGATTGGAGAGAAAGAGTGAGTGAGAGAGTGTGTGCATGTGTATTGGGGAGAGAGGGGGAGAGAGAGGGAGAGAGGGAGAGAGAGAGAGGGAGAGAGGGAGCGTAAAATGAGAAAGCTAAAACCTTTGCGGATTATCCTTTTTTTTCTTCCTCTCTGCATCCTTCCATCTCTGTCCCTGTACTTTGAGCACATGACCACAGATCATTGGTCTCAGTACACATAATGACCGTATTGAAAGAGAGAGAGAGAGAGACTGGGAATGATATCTCCTCAAGGCACAGTTCAACAATACTGTAGTAAATAAGTCTTTCTATTGTTATTGTGCCCTAATATACCCTACACTGAGGACCAATACATGCTCTATCCACACAATACAACCAGCCCCCACAGCTCTGCAGTCACAGTGTTGTGAAAACACAGATGCTGCAGATCAGAAGAGAGTGACCTGAAGGCGGGCATTGCTTTAGTCTCTTTCCTATAGTTATCTTTAGATTCAAGGCCAAGATAGCAACTGAGAATTCTGAGGGCATTCATTGATTGCGTAACTAACTGCTATTTTCACTTATGACCTGTCAGACTGTTTTTTTTTCTTCTGTATGAACTGTACTGTAATAACAGCTTTTTTGGACAGTTTTGTAGCTATTATTTCAGCAGCACATGGGTAATACTTTTGTTAGCTTCCCCACAACTTTGTTGATGAAGTAATGAGCTCTTAAGGGTCTATTACAGGCCTGTGCTAGCACTGGCTAGCGGCTAGCAGGTTGAGTTGCTTGGAAACGTCCCTATCCATGATAGAGCTAGCCCCCAGAGACATACTTAATAGAATGATGAACAGAGTGCTGTGTAAAGTAATGTTGTGTTTGTAATCCTTGATAATCATGGTTCAATGTGAAATGTAGCCGATACCTTGTACAAATATTTTGTGGGGAAGGGAGACATACAGGAATTAAAACAGTGGGAGTTTGATTAAAATATCCAATATGGAACAAATACAAATACAGATATTATACTATTTTAAATATACAGTAAGGTATATTTTTCACCGGCTTAAAATTGCATTTCTTGACACTCGACTCCAGAAGCAGTTATGGAAAGATTCCTCTCAGGACATGTTTCCTGCCTCTGGCAGCACCACACAGGGGGTTGATCCGACAGTATAGCCTCATCCAAAATGGCCCAGATATTTTCTTGCTGAGCCTCAATTCCAAAATGATTTCATATGTGTCATTCTGAGATTAGGAGCTGGGGATAACAGGCCTTTAGAAAATCCATCAACCTGGGAACTCAGCCAGTGGCTTGTTTGTTATTTTGCTGTTGAAATGAACTGTGTGTGTGTGTTGCAGTGAGAGGGTGTGAACTTGTGTGTGGAAGTGATGAAATGCCACTTACAGTAAAAGACTGTTGTCACTAGCTCTCATGGTCACACTAGGTGTAAAATAATTAAAAGAAAAGGTGATCAAGACAAAGATTGAGTTAAGTATAAATACCAAAGTTCAACCTTAGGCTTACACAGACACACAAGCAGTGGAATATATAAAGGATCACGCCGTCTGATCTTCTAAAGTCCAGAAGGCTGGGAGAATGGGTGAACAGTTCTTCATGGGAATCTCCTGAGACACTCAAAAGAGAGATGCTTTTACAGGAGATGAATCCCTTTCAATGGCTGTCAGGACATGAAAGACATCTCGCATAGCTCACAGACAGACAATCCTCTCCCCTTTCATTCTTTATATCTGATAAGCTTATCTTTTTCTATGAATTTTTGAAAGGGACTTGTGCATCTGCTTTTGCTTGTGGAATGCTAGGAATTACTACCATGGCAACGGCAGGGCTGTGTGGCGGGGTAAATATTGACTCCAGAACCTCCTATGCCACTGTCTCACCCTGATTGGCCAGTAGGGGTTCAAACACCCACACAAACACACAGAGCAGACCGTGTTGGACTGGTGTCAGCAGCAGCCATCATTGTGGGTGGATGTTTACTTTTAGTCCTCCAGACATGGAAGAGCTTGCTGGCTTTGACTGGCTCCTGGTTTGCCAGTGTATTGACTTGCTATGAGCTTCGCAGTGATGATTCCCCTCATGGGTGACTGGATGGAAAGTGTGTGTGAATCCTCGTTGCCCAGGTGGAGGGAGCATGGAACCTGCAGGAGGAAACCATGAGTCATTTCTGCTTCTCTTGTTTGGGGACCTTGATAAAGCATCTCGAACTAAAGCAACCATGTCAATGACAAGGAGAAGCCTATTTGGAGTTGCCACGTTCACATGTGGCCGTTAGAGATGGTCTGTTCGGTTCTACGGAGGGAGATTTTCTGCTTGTCTGGTATGTAGTCCCCTGTAGCAGAAGGATTTGTCAAGGCAGGATAAGCTAAAAGACTACACGCAGTGTTGCTATGGCTGGTCAGACCTGTATAGCCTGTCCCTCAATCCACTCACTGCCTTGTTCACAGGCCCCAGATGGAATGTCCCCCCAGGGTTAGCCGAACACGATTACGGAATTGATGTTGATAATCTGAGCAGAACAAGCAGCTGGATTAGGCAGCGACTGGTGGCCGGTGATGCAGGGCTGGGCCTGGAGTGATTACATAGAGAGCATTAAGATGAGGAGAGAAGCAAGGAACACATATACAGATGTAGAGAACTTGCACACACACACGCCACTGCTACGCTGGGAAACTTGTTTACATGTTTACACCCACACACGTATACACACGTATACACACACCCACTCCCACATACACACACACACACATACACACACCCACTCCCACATACACGCACACACACACATATATACACACACCCACACACACCCACATACACGCACACACAAACACACACACACACACACACACCCTCTTCTTTCTTAAGCTGACCAGTAACTCTGGAAATTGTTGTGAAGTGTTAAGTCTTTCTGATAGTACACCAAAAAAGTTGGTGTTCTGAAATGACATTGAAATGCGCTTGTTACACATAGTAAATCAGTGAAAAATATGTTTGGCAGATACTCGGCACCTAAAGATGATTAGGACGTGGAGGTGGACCGGACTTGCTATGGGAGCCAGGTCATGTGAGGTAAAAGTTGTGATTCGAGACAGGACGTTTTGACTGAACCTCCGGGCTTGTGCTGGCTACATGCTGTTAGTCACTAATGGAGGAAGAAGGCCGTCTCTGGGGCTTGTTTGTCCTGGCCCGGGATGCTTGGGACAGGCTGTCCAGCCAGCCTTGCAGAGCCGAGGTCACTTAGCATATGAAACGTTTGATGTCTGCTCATGCAAATGTAATAAAAACATAGATGCTTATCTCCGAACAGTCAAGCACCTGTTATTCACTGGAGGACAGAACAAGGAGTTGATAGGAGGCAGAGTTAATGAGGCTTAAATGTCAAACACGGCAACCGCCATTACAATGGCCTCTCTCAGGATCATCTTTTCTGAGTGTTGTTTCTCGCTTCTCAGAGAGGCAGGTGTCCGTGCTCACGTGCGGGAACTGGAACGGAACTTCAACAGCTCTGGGTTGGGACACACAAGTCACAGGGGCGTTGCAAAAAGGCAGGGTTATCTAGTCAGCCAATAACATACCAAGGACATTCAGCTTCCAAAGACAAGTCGTTGGGAATCTTTTCAACCTGGACTAGACCTAACTTGCCTTTTTCCCACCACTGCACACGGTATTCTGTCTTCGTTTTTTGCTTTTCACTTTTGGTCTGGAAAAGGAGGATTACAATGTCTGCTAGCTGATGGGGTTGTTTCCTTACTATCCATGTTAGTGAGCAAATGGGGACTGCTTGATCCTCCCTGAAGATGAAACGGAAACGCTGAGCGAATACACCAGGGAGTGTCTTATTGAATTAATAGGACATGCTCAAACAGAGACCATTAATATGCTCTCACAGTAGATGAATGGTATCATAGCTTTCCCATTGTCTTCGTTTGAGGATCCCATTCCCAGATTATGCTTGTTATCCCTTTTATGGGAGGAATGGAAAAGAAAAACAACTAAAACAGGGAGAGAGAGAGAGAAAAAAAACAACAACACAGCAGCAATATTAAAAGACGATGATTCCCTTTCAGCCAAAGCCCGTGAGACTTGAGGGATTTGGAATCCGTTGCCGGATCTTGTGCATAATTAAGCAAATCTCTCCGCCCACCCCCTGCGTGCCAGAGGGATTTTCATGGCGTTTCTGCCTCAGAGAGAGCAGGTGCTCAGTGTCTATTCCACCTCAGGCCCTATTAGGCCCTAGTGACTCGGTGGCTAACTCAAACTAGACCTCCCTGGATGGTCACGTCACCCAAGCCAGTTGCTAACCGTCGCGTGCTGAGCACTCAGCCTCACGGTCTCCCTCGTACTAAACAGGGTGACTGCGTGATTTGGTTCATTTCCATATTTCCTGGTTGACTGTTGATGGGCGCTGGGGGACCTTTTTGAACGCAGGCGCGGTCTTGAGCTGAAACTGGTGCCGACTCGCCACAGGCCACAAGCCACGGCACAGTGTCTACTTTACCACAAGCCCACGGCACAGTGTCTACTTTACCACAAGCCCACGGCACAGTGTCTACTTTACCACAAGCCCACGGCACAGTGTCTACTTTACCACAAGCCCACGGCACAGTGTCTACTTTACCACAAGCCCACGGCACAGTGTCTACTTTACCACAAGCCCACGGCACAGTGTCTACTTTACCACAAGCCCACGGCACAGTGTCTACTTTACCACAAGCCCACGGCACAGTGTCTACTTTACCACAAGCCCACGGCACAGTGTCTACTTTACCACAAGCCCACGGCACAGTGTCTACTTTACCACAAGCCCACGGCACAGTGTCTACTTTACCACAAGCCCACGGCACAGTGTTTACTTTACCACAAGCCCACGGCACAGTGTCTACTTTACCACAAGCCCACGGCACAGTGTCTACTTTACTTCGGCGGGCTGACGGCAGTACAAGCTTCGAGCCGACAATAGAGGCTTTGTTATGAGCCCAGTGTGGAGAGCCCCGGACTCCTCCTTCAGCTGCGTTTAATGCTTACCTCTGCGCCAGGTCTAGAAATACCCGCACATGCACTCCTTTTCGATACTCCTTTTTTTGTTCTGTTTATGTGAACATAATTGTTATGATTCATTTGTGGTTTAACATGTTTTTGCAGGATATGGGGTTAGCTCGACGGCTCAGCAAATGTTGTCGAGCGTTCAGCTTTGAATCCCATTCAGTGTGAGAAACGCTGTATAGTTGATGTTAAATGTCTCAGTAGTGATTCCCTGAATTTAAGGACTCTATATATTATTAGGATGACACGTCTGGAATGAAATTGGTAATTGTGTGGAAGACGAAGAGGGAGGCTTGACAGGACTGAGGGATGGAGACGGGGAGAGGCTGGGTGTTGCTGGGATCCATCTGAAAGGACATATTCACCACCATGCTACCAGTCTGCTCGGGGAGAGACACAAAGACACAAAGACCCGCTCCCTGCATGTGTCACGAGCCCTCTTTGTGTCTGCCCCTGTGTGCGAGCTCGTCTCTTCCACTGCCTGTGTGTGCGTACACCAGCATGGATATTGTACGTGTGTGTATGTTTTTGTGTGTATCTGGCCAGACTGTTAAGCTACTGTGGCGCACCCCTGTTGTGTAGACATACCCCAGAGGGAGATATCGACCGTCCCCGTTGACCCCCCCCCCCCCCCCTCCACACCCCTCCTCCCCACACTCACGGCCTGACGCCGAGCGGGAAAGGCACTCCTGTGGTTCTGCTATTGTATGTGGTCTCTCTTTTCCCCCTCCCTGTCTCTCTCTCTCTTCCTCAAACGGCCCATCTTGCTGAGCGGAGCTGGCAGACTTCTGTGAGCATCCGATCCACAGGAATCTCCTCAGCTGTTTGATAAGCACCAGAGGGGCCACCGTGCCCCCCTGGTCTTCCGCATCTCCAACCTCCTGGCTGCCTGCCAGGTCTGGGGAGTGGACTGGAGGGAGGGGGGGAGGGGGGGGGGGGGGCGTCTGACAGACATGAACCCCTGGCTGCCGGCTTCCACAGAGTTCCTCAGTGAAAGAACTGTGTTTTTCCTTTGTGCCTGACATTTTTTCCACTGTGTGTCATCGCCATCGCTCTAGGAAGCTGTCATCCAAGCCCCTGTGCTCTGGGGCTGTCCCCCGGCATGGCCTCTGTGTGGGGCGGCAGACACAGCCTGGCTCCCACCCGCCTGACATAGAGCCGCTGGATTCTGGGACTCCTAAATAAGAACAGTGGATGAGTCTGGAAAGTGGAGCCTGCTGTCACCCTAACCTCAACTCTGACCTCTGATAGCAAAACAAAAACGACCCCTACCCCTCCCAACGACCTAATCACCACTAGAGCTTTTCAGCCCCAGGCTTCACCAGGACTGTGAAAAACTAGCCTGTTATCAGTCTCTCCTCTCTAAATTAGGATAGCCTAATGCACCCCCCACTGCTATATCCATCCAGGATAGCAGAGGGTTGAGTCCCTAAATGATCATGAGCTTACCGTAATGATTTCCCTCCTCTAAGCTGTGATTAGAGAGGGCTGGGATACTTCATGTGCTTAACTGGAGACTCAGACAAGGCAGGCAGCTGAGTAGGGAAGAGAGAGAGACACAGACACAGAGACAGAGAGAGACAGAGAGAGAGAGGCAGAGAGAGAGAGGCAGAGAGAGAGAGGCCGAGAGAGAGGCAGAGAGAGAGAGAGGCAGAGAGAGAGAGAGGCAGAGAGAGAGAGAGGCAGAGAGAGAGAGAGGCCGAGAGAGAGAGGCCGAGAGAGAGAGGCCGAGAGAGAGAGAGAAACAGAGAGAGAGAGGCAGAGAGAGAGAAAGGCAGACATAATCCTAGGCCCACTTCTCTCTACTCAAGGGCTCCCACCAGCTCCTCAAATAACAGTGAATGAAAGTTGTTCAGATCTCTAACGGAAGTGCCTGCCTGCCTGTTTCAAGGTACCATAACCACCCTCCCTTGTTCTGCCAATATCACACGCTGAACCAGCAAGATGGAAACATTTATGCTCAGTTGAGTTGTAGTCTGTTAGGTTACAGGACCCATGTGCAGCATATGGTTGGACGCCGTTGCCGTAGGCTGCATGATCACAGCAGTCATTTGGAGCATCCTGAACCAGTTCACACTCCATTCACTGGGCAACAGGAGGGTGTGAATTGGGATCGGTCAGCCACAAACAAGCCCTTTGATCAGATTCCTATTGACGCTCGGACTCATAGAAATGAGCGTGAGTCAAGTCAACTGTGGACTGTTGTGGCTAATTTATCACCCAGGTCATTGTAGTGGCACTACAAACCCAGGATGACAGAGTGCAATGTGGGTCATGGCTCAGAAGGGGGTGTGTGTGTGTGGCAGGCAGGCAGGCAGGCAGGCAGAGGGTGTCTGGTTGCTGTAGTAGTGGAGCAGCAGCTGCAAGCCCCTCCCTTGGGGATGTCGTGGCTGAACGTGATGCTGTCCCTCCCTGTGGCTGGATTCTCTAGTCCCCAAGGTGGTCCATGGGTCCCTCCCCTGGTTCTTTGTCTCTCCTGTGGAACCACCTTGCCTGAGGCACACATGGTGGGAGAATGTGGGAGTAGGTGCATGGAGGAAGCTATTCTGAGCCTTGGCCATGTGACACAAAGGAAGGATGGACAAGTTCTGGTTCAAGTTTGGGAGGGCCGTCACAACTTCCAACAAGTGACATTGAGCCTGCTGTTTTAGTCTGCAGCCAGGTCCTACCCTTTCAAAGTCTTTGAATATGTCAAATCCTGCTTTTGTTGATGTAAGATTGCTAACTGAGGCTGACCAGTCTGTCTGTGTGTGTGTGTGGTTGTGTTTCAGGCCTAGGCCATGGGGGGATCCAAGAGCAAGCCCAAGGACATAGGCCAGCGACCCCGCAGTGTTGATGGCAACCTCAGCTCTGGCGGAGGGTGCGGAGGGCACCACCTCAGCTCCGCCCAGCAGTCCCTCACACCCAGTCGAAGCCCCACAGTGGACGGGCCTCTCCGCCCCAACCAAGCCATGACAAATCCCCCTGAGCTGGCACTGTTTGGGGGTGTGGACACCACCAACCCCATCACCTCTCCTAATAGGAGCACGCTGGCCGGTTAGCTTCTCTGCAGATATATGAAACTAGGAATAAAGCTAGACACGGTGTTAAACACGAAACGTCATTGTAGAGGGTTTGTTTGATGATGCTGTACTCCCCGCAGGCGGAGTGACGACGTTTGTGGCGCTGTACGACTACGAGTCCCGCACAGCCTCAGATCTGTCTTTCAGGAAGGGCGAACGCCTCCAGATCGTCAATAACACGTAAGGCTAACACCCCCACACACACACACACATACACGCACACATACACAAGGCTAACACCCCCACACACACACACACATACACACACACATACACAAGACTAACACCCCCACACACACATACACACACACATACACAAGGCTAACACCCCCCCCCACACACACACACACACACACACACATACACAAGGCTAACACCCCCACACACACACACATACACACACACATACACACACACGCTGTATACAGATACAGTGCCCTCCAAAAGTATTGGAACAGTGAGGCGAATTCCTTTATTTTTGCTGTAGACTGAAAACATTTGGGCTTGACATCAAATAATGAACGTGAGACCAGAGATCAACGTTTCAGCTTTTATTTCCAGGTATTTACATCAGGATCTGATGCACAACTAAGAAAATATCACATTTTGTTTGAATCCACCCATTTGTCATGTGATCAAAAGTATTGGAACAGATATACTTAAAACATATTTAAGTGAATAAGACTTAATATTTAGTTGCAAATCCTTTGCTTTCAATAACTGCAGCAAGTCTGTGACCCATTGACGTCACCAAACTTTTGCATTCTTCCTTTTTGATGCTTTCCCAGGCTTTCACTGCAGCCTCTATCAGTTGTTGTTTGTTTTGTGGGGTTCCTCCCTTCAGTCTCCTCTTAAGCAGGTAAAATGCATGCTCTATAGGGTTTAAGTCTGGAGATTGACTTGGCCAGTCTAATACCTTCCATTTCTTGCCCCTGATGAACTCCTTTGTTGTTTTGGCAGTGTGTTTTGGGTCGTTATCTTGCTGCATGATGAAGGCTCTGCCAATCAGTTTGGTTGCATCTTTCCTTAAATTGGCAGACAAAATGTTTCTGTAGACTTCCGAGTTCATTTTGCTGCTGCCATCATGTGTTACATCCTCAATGAAGATTAATGAGCCCGTCCCAGAAGAAGCCATGCAAGCCCAAGCCATGACATTACCTCCACCGTGTTTCACAGATGAGCTTGTGTGTTTGGGATCATGAGCAGTTCCTTTCTTTCTCCAAACTTTAGCCTTTCCATCACTTTGGTAAAAGTTAATCTTTGTCTCATCAGTCCATAAAACTTTGTCCCAGAATTTTTGAGGTTCATCTCTGTACTTTTTGGCAAATTCCAGCCTGGCCTTCCTATTCTTCTTGCTAATGAGTGGTTTGCATCTTCTGGTGTAGCCCTTGTACTTTTGTTCATGAAGTCTTCTGCGAACAGTAGATAGTGATACCTTCACTCCTGCCATCTGGAGGTTGTTGCTGATCTCACTAACAGTTGTTTTAGGGTCTTTCTTTACAGCTCTTACAATGTTTCTGTCATCAACTGCTGATGTTTTCCTTGGTCTACCTGTTCGACGTCTGTTACTTAGTACACCAGTAGTTTTCTTCTTCTTCAGGACATTCCAAATGGTTGTACTGGCTATGGCCAATGTTTCTGCAATGGCTCTGATTGATTTTCCATCTTCTCTAAGACTCACAATTGCTTGTTTTTCACCCAAAGACAGCGCTCTGGTTTTCATGTTGTTTTCACCTCTGAATACAGTCTGCATAGACAAAACCTATCTTACCCAATCTGAACCTGAGTGTAGACATTCAGTGGTATTTATTGATTGAATAATGTATGTAATAGGACACACCTGGGCAACAAAACACACCTGTCAGTCACATGTTCCAATACTTTTGCTCACGTGACAAATGGGTGGGTTCGAACAAAAAGGTGATATTTTCTAATTTGTGCATCAGATCCTGATGTAAATACCTGGAAATAAAAGCTGAAACGTTGATCTCTGGTTTCACATTCATCGTTTGATGTCAAGCCCAAATGTTTTCAGTCTACAGCAAAAATAAAGGAATTGGCCTCACTGTTCCAATACTTTTGGAGGGCACTGTATATTCTGCATGTCTGTGTTGTGGCTGTGTCTCTCTAGCAGGCTGTTCTACCCCCTATAAACCGCATGGCACTTGTCCTCTGTCTGAATGCCTCGTAACCATAGGAACAGGCTCCCTTCAGAAAGCTCTGTTTTGTTACAAGCTGACATATTTCTGTTGCTCATTCACAAAAGCCCTGCTGCAGTTCTGTCTCAGCAGTAGCTTCAGGTGCAGGCTGACACAGTACTTTAGCTGCCACTCACCCATTCCTGGAAAACGGCACTGCCTGAAAAGCAGGGGGTTCTCTGAAACAGGTATCAGAAGGGGCGGTGGGGTGTGCAGTGTTGGCTTTAACATTGGGCTTGTATTAATCAATAGCAGTGCAGTGTACCGTAACCCTCTGAGCCCCCAATGCTGCAGCTAACAAAGTGATGACCTAGAAGGGCCTGGCTGAGGACAATGTTGGATTAGTGGTGCATCTGCCCCTCAAGCTCTAGAACCTGCGTGTTATTAGGTCACACACACAAACACACTGGATGTATTATGTGGCATTAAGACCTCTTGATCTGCTAAGACTCCGAAAACATTGTGTGAGTTTCATGATTCTCCATAAACTGACTTGATACCGTGGGCTTTTGTCATGATGGCTTTAATCTCGGATATAATCCCCTTCATAAAAAGTATTCTCCACAAATCGAATGGTCTTCACTAAAAGGGATACTTATTGTGGAGTCAACTTGCTCTCACCTCTGCTGTTGGTGCAGTAGTCTGTCGAATGGGACTGCTGCTCCTGCTTGGCTTAGGCAGTGGGGGGGGGGGGCTACTCTTGTTCTGTGATGGTTCTCCTCTGTGGAACTCTGTAAAACGTGCTGTTGTATCTCTTCATTTCTAACCACCTTCCCCTGCGGATCTCCTCCCCTGCCTCTCCTCTCTTCCTCTCCTCCCTCTCTCTCTCCCTCCCTCGCCAAACCCTCATAATGTTATTTAGGATAAAGGTCAACTGCAGGTTAGTGATGCTTCTCTGCATGTGTCTGTTTCATCATCTTGTCAGTAGGCTTCACTGTTCACCTGTCTGTATCTGTGTTCACATCACTGAATCACCCAGTTTGAGTTTTTTACCACTTAACTTCACTAAATGACTCAATTTGTTAATTGTCTTTTTAAAGGCTCAATCCACTATATGCCATGTTTCAGTCAAGACTTCAAGAAAGACTATGCGTCAAAGCAATCAATCAAAAAGACAAATGCTGCTTGACCGTTGAGAAATGTCCAAGCATATGGAAATCCCAAATCTGATAATGGCAACATGGATTGAGCCTTATAGACGATGATAATGTTGTGACTCCTTCAGGTATGAGAAGTGAGTTTGCCGTCATCTCGATAGCAGTAGAGTCATCGGTTTGGCCTGTTATTTAGCCAAAGATGACCTCAGTGCTTTAATGTATTTTGACATTTCACCTTTATTGTGTGCCATATAAGTACCATCTCATTGAGTCAGTTAACCCACATCACAAATGCATGCAAGTCAGTCACAGCCCTCTCCTGGAACAGCGGTTTTCAGCTCAAGTCCCGAGACTGTACAAAAGTATTCTAGTTGGCTTGTAATCAATACCTTGTGATTGAGGCATCTGAATTGGGTTTGTAAACGTACAAAGCTATAGAAAAGAAGGTACAGAAAAAAAAACGGATTTCCGTTTGACTGGACCTCGACGAGGGCATAAGCCAATCAGCTTAGTCAGAGCCCTCGGGACTGGAGTTGACAGAGACCGTGTCAGGCCCTCTCTATGGCTGGGAGATGAACAGATGTGTGTGTGTGGTGTGAGGCTGATGTACGGTCCCTGCTTGTGTGTGTGTGCAGGGAAGGTGACTGGTGGCTGGCACGCTCCCTAACCACCGGAGAGAGCGGCTACATCCCCAGCAACTACGTGGCTCCGTCAGACTCCATCCAGGCTGAAGAGTAAGTCCCTCTTTCCTCCACCCTTCCCTTATCTCGGTCCTTTTCTCTCTCTCTCGCTCTGTTCTTTTCATCTCTCCTTTCATCAAAGGAGATTATATATATTTATATATATAATATATAAATATATATATATTTGGTCCTTTTGAAGATGCTTTTAATCCAAGATACATGCAGTGAAGGACATGTGGTGCTCTCAGGGATGGGAAACGAAAGCGAGCGATTTCAAACGCGTCCTCGGCTCTGTGTACACCTTGAAGGCACGCACGTGAACACTTCACAGGTCGCTACATGCACTGAGGCATGCAAGCGAGCAGGCAAACTAACCATGGTACTGACACCGTTTCTCACCCTTGTCTTACCAGTCATCTCAGATTGACTATGGAGTCCAGGTAAGGGAGAGTGACTTGAATGCTGGGATGCATCTGGCATGGGGCATGCACAAAAGGGAGATTAAATCATCTTCGGATTCCATAGTGGCACTGTCGGCAGCTCCCTCACTCTCTCTCCCTCCCCCCTCTGTTACACAAACCTGGACCTCTGCCCCCTCGTCAAACTGGTCCCTGTCTCCCGTGTTTACCCGCCGTCCCCTTCCTGTCCTGTCCTGTCTCCCCCCCCCCCCCCCCAGGTGGTACTTTGGGAAGATCACGCGCCGGGACTCGGAGAGGCTGCTGCTGAGCCTGGAGAACAGGAGAGGGACCTTCCTCATCAGGGAGAGTGAGACCACCAAAGGTGAGTTTGTGAGGGCCTGAGGGCTTACAGTACAACGCACTCCGCTTTCCAACATGGATCCCTCAGTGCCGACCAGTGGACATGGGAGAATTCTGTCAAAGTGTTCGAATAAAGATTAAGCACAGTTTGCTTTTCCTACGAATGTACCTTTTTGTGAGCTGGAAAAACGTTGTAGGGCAGTCTAGATTACGTAATTCCCGACATCTGTAATTAAGATTCACAAAACAAGTGTGGGATTTGTCGGGACACGTTGGGCTGTCCATGCCCGCTGAGGGGCCCGCTGTGCTGCGTGTCAGCTGCGCAGCATTCTGGGTAGCGAGGAGCAGTTGGGCAGATGGGGGAAAAGGCTGGATGTGACGCCTGTGGGACAGAGTGTGGAGACGGCTCTGATAGGCAGCTGCTGCTGCGCTGACGCTAATGTCACGGTCCCCACAGGCTCTCTGGGTGTGTGTGTTTGTGGTGTGTGTGTGTTCGTCCACGTGTGGCAGGCAAAGCTCAGTGGGCGGGGGGGGGGGGGGGGGGGGGTGTGAGGGGCTTTGAGGAGAGGGGAGGTGGCAGGGGCTTGCTGCAGGGAATAGATGGTGGCAGAGGGGAGGCCTCGGGTGAGCGAGCCAGACAGAAGTAGGTCAGTGTGGAGCCTGGACTGTACAACCACGGGCCATATCGCCCTGTTCAAACACAGAGCAGAGGAGGGATGGGGCCATTGCCCAGGGGGCTCTGAGTGCATCTCACAAACCGTCTTAAAACAACTCTGCTGCCTCCTGGTGGCTGCATTAATGTGCTCTTTTTTGTTTCAGGGACTTGAAATGAGTTCTGAAAACATCAACCATTTTTTGGGAAACAGTGAAAACCTGCATTTGTCGTTTTATTTACTATTCTGATAACCATTTTCCTCTGATTCTCACCAGGTGCCTACTGTCTATCAGTGTTGGATTACGACAACACCAAAGGGTTGAACGTCAAACACTACAAGATCAGAAAGCTCGACAGTGGCGGCTTCTACATCACCTCACGCACGCAGTTCAGCAACCTTCAGCAGCTGGTCAACCACTACCGGAGTGAGCACCTCAAACTTACACACAACTCTGTCTATGGATCTTTAGTGTATCCACATAGCCATATTGAACATTCTCCCCCTCTCTCTTTCAGAGCATGCTGACGGCCTCTGCCACTGCCTGACTGAGGTGTGTCCTGTCCTGAAGCCCCAGACCCAGGGCCTGGCCCGGGACGCCTGGGAGATCCCCCGGGAGTCCCTCCGTCTGGACCTCAAACTGGGCCAGGGCTGCTTCGGAGAGGTCTGGATGGGTAAGGCTAACTCTCACTGTCTGGCTGTCTCTCTCACACACACACACACATTGGGTTAAATACCATAGGGCAGGTGGTCATTCCTAATCAAGGAAGCTTATCCGGTCAATTTGTGGTTCCACTATGGTGGGGGGAAATGGAGTAAGACGTGTTTGATGTTCCCAGGAACATGGAACGGAACGACGCGTGTGGCGATCAAGACCCTGAAGACTGGGACCATGTCCCCCGAGGCCTTCCTGCAGGAGGCCCAGGTCATGAAGAAGCTGCGGCACGAGAAGCTGGTGCAGCTGTACGCCGTGGTGTCAGAGGAGCCCATCTACATTGTCACTGAGTACATGGGACAAGGTCCGCACACGCACACACACACAAGCATGCGTACACGTCTAACGTTTGGGAAGATTGTATATGCAGCTGTTGGAGAGGTGTTTGTTGTGATTCACACCCTTGCTGTGTTCCTGCCCCACCCCCCATCAGGCAGCTTACTGGACTTCCTAAAGGGAGACATGGGGAAGATGCTTCGCCTGCCCCAGCTGGTAGACATGTCCTCACAGGTTAGAACGCACACACACACACATGTTGAGAAATATGTATAGATACACACCCCCACACGCACAACTCAATCCAGTTTGAAAGCTTAATGATCCATGTGGACTGAAATGAAGACATTAGCTTCCGCGCTGCTCCGTTTCAAACAGATGCACTTCACATCAGACATCTAATACAAGGAATGTTGACTCTGTAATGAACCCTCACGGCCTGTTTCTATCTCTGTCCTTCTGCTCTCAGATTGCCTCAGGGATGGCCTACGTGGAGAGGATGAACTACGTCCACAGAGACCTGCGGGCAGCTAACATCCTGGTGGGAGACAATCTGGTCTGTAAGGTGGCCGACTTCGGTCTGGCTCGCCTCATAGAAGACAATGAATACACAGCAAGGCAGGGTAAGACCACAAGGGGGCGCTGGTGACCTTTCCATTATTTGTGCTGATCTGCCCCCCCCACACTGATATTACTCTGATAGCTTCTTATGGCTTCTGTGAGCATATTGCTGCCTCCCTTACTTAAGATTTGTACTCATTCATATCTTCTACTCCATTTCTCACTGGTACACACCTTTAGAAACAAACATGTTTTGTTTTTGTGTCACGTTGCAGGGGCCAAGTTTCCTATCAAGTGGACAGCACCTGAGGCTGCCCTGTATGGACGCTTCACCATCAAGTCTGACGTCTGGTCCTTCGGTGTGCTGCTCACTGAACTGGCCACCAAAGGCAGAGTGCCATACCCAGGTAGGAAGGGCTTCTCACAAACAAGGTAGCCTCAAGGATGTACTTTCCTGCCTTAACAACATACAATAGACAGGTCCTAGATTTTCAACAGGTCCTAGCTTTTCACCAGCAAGACTACGTTTGCTGCGTGATGACCGGTCCTTCTTTTCCCAGGCATGGTGAACCGGGAGGTGCTGGACCAGGTGGAGCGAGGCTACAGGATGCCCTGCCCGGCCGATTGCCCAGACTCCCTCCACGACCTCATGCTGACCTGCTGGAGGAAAGACGCGGAGGAGAGGCCCACTTTCGAGTACCTCCAGGGCTTCCTGGAAGATTACTTCACCTCCACAGAGCCCCAGTACCAGCCCGGGGAGAACCTGTAGGCCTGGGCCTGGGTGTGTGGAGGGGGAAGGGAGAGAGTTACTTGGGTACAACCAACCACACTGACCTCAGTGGCACCTGAACCTGCCAGTGGGATGACCAACCAACGTATCAACAACCACATACCTGATCCTAGCTCTTGCTGTCCTTTCAATTGATTTCATTGTCATGCAATTGTTTTCTTCTAATCTAAACGGACAGCACTAATCCACTTGATTATTTTGGATTGATATACAATACATTGTGTTGTGTTGGGTCGTTTTTGGACAGACGACAGCTCTTAAAACCCTGGGGCACTTACCCTAGAGACCGAAGAAGCTTTCCTGGGGCTTGACATTGTAAGAGGACAGACAGTCACTCATCAGGAGTGTCTCTTAAGGGGACACATGGTCTTTGTAGAGGGAAAAGGAACAGACTCCTCAAATCTCCCTCTTAAAATGTATCTTCTTCTATGGGCAAAACGTCTTCCAATTGATACCTGTGCAGTCTTGAGAAGCCTGTAAGGGACTTAGTGATGGCATCTTTACTAATGTTTTGGTTTAAGAATAATTTATCAAACCTGGATTAACTGGAATATTTTGGCATTGGGGCATTCAGGTAAACAATTGTCATTAACCACTTTTGTTATGCTTTTTGGCAGTTTTTCACTTTGCATGTTACGGTACTGACTGCTGTGTGGAGCATGCAATACAGAGAGAACTCCAGTAAGATATTTCTCTCAGGCATCTTTATGTGCAGAGAAAGGGGATGGAAAGAGGTGTCTGTTAATTCCCTTTGTATTTACTTTTTTGTCCAGAAAAATGGCTGCTGGTGAGTCTCCTCTCAGAACAGTGACCAGAATCAATCCTGCTGTAGCGTTTTGTGCCAATGACAACTCGTTTTATACTATCTTCTATTGTGGGAAACTGTATTTTTGTTACTCTGAACTTTTACATTACAAATAAAGTTCAAGGAGAACAAACCCTGGAATTCTTCTCCAAAGCAAATCCATCCTGTTTTTGCAAGTCATTTATCTATGTAACAGCTTACATCGACCATGACATACGATTCATGTCTATATTGTTTTTCAAGCATTCTGATTGAAATCCAGTGATTGTTCTGCCAGGGTCTCTCAGTGTCCACATCAGAGAAGCTGAAAGATGAACTATGTCTCACTCCTGAGATTGCGAGGTTTACTTCAGTGATGTTTGGAGAAAATACTGATGGAAAACTATTGAAATTTGCAATATTGGACACACTTTGTGTAAATATCCAAAATACTACAATTTTTTGTACAGTATCATGTTTGTAATTTATTCATTTTTGAAAGATCGTACAAGTTTACCCATTTTCAGCATCGTTTTGCCTTTTCCGCCCACCATGGAGGGTAGGTCCTGTCACAAGTATGTTTGTTTTGGATGAACACATCATTGTTGCTAGCTATTTAATTTAGCTCTACCATCATCTTTTAACCCAGTTGTACAACATGAGTCAAGGGTTTAGATAACTACCTGAATTTCCTACTTTGGTTTCTTTCATTTTTCCTTCACATAGGATAAGGCCTACTTACAGTGTATACAGTCTGTATTTGTTTCTCTGTCAGTAACCACATACTGTCAGTTCCACGTTTACATGTTGACATTTCCCACACCACTTACTGAGAGCATTGCTGTGGTACGTGACTCATCTGATACCAACGGTTTTCTTTCATATCTGTAAAGCTGAAACATCACGGTACATTTAACTACAAACATTAGATTAGTATCATGTATACGAGCCGTGTATTATGTACCTTCAAGTTCTAAAAGAGCACCTCTTTGATCATCCTCTAGAAATCAGATGTTGGCAGAGAGGAAGGGCATGGGCTGATTTCTCCTGGTGTGTTGTTGTGGACATGGGCTAGGCCAGGAACTGAAAGGCGGCAACCTTCTTTTGCCCTTGTCCATTACCGTCATCACATTGATCAGCAAAGACATGTCATCATTAGGGTTCTTTGGGTCTTTTTCCTCAGCCTATGCAGTTTTTGATTAGAATATTCCAATGTAATCTTTTTTTACTGCACTCAATGAAAGACTTTGAGACAACAGTTTTGCTGTTGTCTAAATCCTCCTGTAAATTGTTTAAATTTGAAATGAAAATGTTGGAATAAAGTTTGTACATTGCCAACTATAACTCTGCTGCAATTTTCTTAATGTGTCTTAAACAGTTTTGATATTGGGAGTACCTTTTAAAAAGGCAGCATCAATGTGTAAAACGGATCAAGTTGAGTACTTACCGTATAGGCCTAGTACTGTAGTAGTGCAGGAACCGTTCAGTGTGACTTTTAAAGCATTCAACTTGAATTATTCAATACAATGGACGTTTCCTCATCTGATTAACAGCATTTCCGGGAAATAACGTACGTCTCACATGCAAATGAGTAGTCGGTTGTCTTTTTCTTACAGTCATCAATGTGTAGACCGACCTCTAAAAACAAATTTAACATTCCCAGAACGACTGGCAAATATCAACATTGAAATGTGAAAATGCCGGAGATACGCCAACTACATTATTTACAGTGTTTTCCATTTGGATTTCGACATCTTCGGCAGGCTTCGGGTGTGGATGTATAGCCTACCTCATGAACAAGAATGAGGTGGACATATCTGTAACTGTATCCTTGGTGAAGTACCTCCATGAAACAACATATGCATTGGGCCGTGACTCATTGAGCATCACCGCCATATATTCCTGAGAAGGAAACTTGACTTAAATTGTCTACAAAGTACCCGGAACAGAGACCACTATGTTGAGTCCGCTTGTCATGTGTGCTGGATGCAGGTGAGCGCGCGGTTTCGGGAATTCGCAAAGACTAAACAAGGAAGATGAGGTCTGAAGTTAGCGCACAATTTCAACCCACTATCTCCTAGGTAATGTATGACTTGTTGAAATTAATAATTATTGAGTTTATAGTTTTAACAATTTGTCATTTTTAAGTCAAAGGCGCATTAGATATCGTGACATTGTCAATGCAAGCACTGCTACTCAGTTTCGTTCACTTCATTTAGAAAGAGCCATGGATTTATCTTGTTTAGATCTACATGTGTCGTTGACATTTGGAATATATTGATTTTGTCATAACTACAGGTTACATTTTAGGAGGTTAGGTGTAATCGGTTATTGGAATGGGGTTTTATAAAATAAACGACCCTAACATGGTGGCTGGACTCGTTACACAGTTTAGCTTTTATAACTCTCTCTCTCTCTCTCTCTCTCTCTCTCTCTCTCTCTCTCTCTCTCTCTCTCTCTATCTATCTCTTTCTCTCTTTTTCTTTCTCTTTCTCTTTCTCTTTTTTGTTGACAGTTTTGTTCCCGCCCCTTTCCTGGTGCTAATATCAGGTTTCTATGTGGCACCACAGAAAGATCCAGCAGGTTGAAACACAGCTTCTGTAAAGCCTTTGTCCTCATTCGGTTCATGTGACCAGGTAAGTCAAAGCATCCATAAGCTACTACCTACACTCTACTGTCTACTTTGACTTATTTTCTGCCTGACAAACATAGAAATAATCTTCTGCTCTAGTCAACCTGGCTTATACATGTATGAATGTATCTCACTCTAAAGAGTCAAGATTCATGCTGAGACATGACTCATTCATAATGGTGGGTTTCAGCCTGTCGGATTATGCTCGGTATGTAGTTGTGAAGTAGTGGTCATAGTGTAAATTCTCCAAGCCGCCCTCTGTCTTCCTGTGTCTTCCCCTTTTGCTCTTTTAGCCCTTTTGTGGGCATACGATAAATGCCTGTATATCACACACACCTATTACTTAAGATGCTGCACAGTTTTGCAGCCAGTTTGGGTCAACCACATCTCAACAGACATTTTGGAGGTATCTGTTTGACTGCTGTTGCGTGCAGCCTTCACAAGATTAGACACTCAGAATGTAGAGTACTGAAGGCAACACAATTATCTGCTACCAAAATTGTGTCCTGTTGCAGAAGCCAAAAATAGTAAGCGTGAAACTTTATAAAGAAGTTGGTTGCAAGTTCAAAAGTTGTTTTACATCAAGTTATGTGACAGACATTAATTCTGAACATTGGAAATCACAACATAAAGATGAAATGGAGATTAAACAAAAATCCTATGTAATGCGATCTTAATAATCAGCAGTATTAATATTTGAGCTGAGCAAGATGAATTTAGCACGTACATGTTTGGGTGTTGGCGTTTCTCACTTAGTTATTGCTGTATTTGCTCAATAGATAAGCATTGACACACGTAATGTTGCACTTCGTGCAATAGACTAATGCGAAGGGGGGGGAGCTAGTTTGTGCGATAGACTAATGCATCCTGCAGAGAAGGGAGACTGGCGTTCTGGAATGGAAGAGAGACAACAGGACAGAGTAACACGGCGGATAGATCCTATAAAAAATAAAGATTTTTTTTGTTTTTTTTGACAACGTTGTTAAGGCGGCAGGCGTGTGTTGCCGCCTTAACTGAAAAGTGCTGTGGGAAACCCTGGGTGTTCAACAGGTATCCAGTGGAGGAAGCTGTTAGTTGTAAACTAAGTTAAATATGACAAGGCTCGGCGGCTGGCCTATCACTGCAGTCTCCCAGTAGTTCCAGAATGGGGCTATTGCTGACTGTATCTGTACTTGGACTCCTGTCTGATGTTGTGAGCGTGTTCCCCTCCGTGCTGAATCCATTATTGCCATCGAGCCACCAGTGGGTTCCAGAGAACGCTCAGATGGGTGAACTGGGGGGGTAACCTGAATGCTGTTGGATGTATTGTTCAATCAGCTGGGAGACAGAGACACTGATCTGAGCTGCAGGGTGAAGCAGGCCATGGTGGATCCAGAGGAACAGAGAGTACGGGTTGCATGGGCGGTTTTAATGACCTTAATTAGATCTGTTGCAGCAGACTGAGTCTGGGGGGTCACAGATAACTGCTTACGAGTGAACTCTTGAGGACAAACAGACTTATTAATGTACCATGTACGCCCATGCAGTTTTGTGGACCAACAGTGCGAGCTATAGAGCTGCTAGGTCGCAGCTAAATAAACCCAAAATGGTTATTGTTTAGGTACAGTAGTGTACAGAACACAGTAGTGTTTAGCTATAGTACTTCAGTTAGTAGAAGTTCAGATGAAAAAGAGGCAGTACTTTTTTATCAAACTGAGACAGTTCTAATGTACTTTCATAGACGTCCCTGAATGGCTGTTTTATTACAAAAAAAAAAAACATCTTTTCTATTAAAGCTTTGCAATATTAAGCTCAGTCTACTAGTAGGTTGTTTATAGGCCCAGGTGAACAAAGTACACAGTGCTTGACAACCATGTGTTATCGCCAGGAAGTGATGCGTGAAGATTGCTTCCAGGAAATGACTTGCCAACCACAGGAGGCCGTTTAACACTTCTTGTACTCTACACCATGGCACTGCTGAAGGACAGAGTATATACTGTGTGCAGTAATGGAACATGCTTTTTTGTTTTGTTTGGAAATTGCGCCACTTCCTGTCTCTTTATTGCAGATTGAATACAGTGTATTGAAACAATAAGCTAAGAATAACTCCTAAGGGTACATCTGACTAATGCACAATTGCAATGACGTGTGTTTGTCAAATCATGTGTACACTAATCTAGCCAGTTCCTACTGTGTATCGCCTGAGGTGCCACTGTGTGTGCATGCATCATGTTTTCACATTGACAATAACCAAACCTTAACGGATGACTTGGCTAGTCCCAAATGCCAGCAATATGTGCATTATGGCTAGTAAGATTAAGCGTCTCTATTTAGTGTAATTTGATGAGCTTCTCTCTTTCATCTGGGCTGGACAGACAATGTTTGATCGATTTTTGAAGTGATTTTTGATGGTAGTGGGGGTGTGGCAATTACCACAGTATGAGAGGTACCTCATTCTTAAAGTATTCATTTAACCACCTTGATATTACCTAAGTGATGAATGCTGATTGGGGAGTACATCATGGGACTTTTTGTGAGGCCTGCTCTCAGGTTGATAGGGAGGCCTTTTGCATGTGGGGTACTCCCCCCCCCCCCCGTTTATTTGTACTGAATGGAATGGATGGGGGCCTTTGCAGGTGTGAACAGGACGAGCTGGCACCGTGGACTCTGGTTGCGTGACTCTGCTTGGATTTCCCCATACTGAATTTGTCTTTAAAGTTTCCATTGAATCATGGGCAGTAAACATCTACACAGACACAAGGCCCACGGCACAGTGTGACACACATACCTCACGAGAAGAGATTATTAGGTAAAGTGCCAATAAACACAGCCGACATGGAGCCTCCGGGAATCACATGGGGAAGAGGGGGAAGCTACCAGTGACTAAGATCCAGGAGACCAGGAGGAGTCAGAGACTGACTCTGAGGAAATCCCCTAAATGTCACTTAGTCAGACACAATGACCACCTATATATAAACTTCCAACTGCAAATCCACGCCAGATGATGTGACGGTGTTATCTCTTCATTCACAGGCAGCCTCTAAAGGTACGAGTAAGCCATAGTTCGCTATGGCGAACCAGGAACCCCCCAACCCCTCCTACACCGTCTTCGACCACTTTGTCCTAGCCCAGAGCTGCAAGGACGTGCAGCGCTACTTTGCAGAGCTGTGTCACCACCTAGAGGTGGACCCCCAGGACTATCAGACCTTCTACTCCAAGCTGAAGGAGAAGCTCAACTACTGGAAGGCCAAGGCCCTGTGGGTGAAACTGGATAAGAGAGCTGCTCATCCAGATTACCAGAACGGGAACGTTTGTGCTAAAAACAAGGTGCACTGAGACTGAAACTTCAGCGCCTGAGGACGATGAGATGACTTGAGTATTCAGCTGTTGAACTGTTAACTCGTCCTCATTCCTCACTTCATTTGCTGCGTCTTCTCTTGATCTTCCTCTCCCTCTCTTCCTTCCTTTTCCAGTGCCTGGTTCTGGGCGCAGGGCCCTGTGGGTTGAGGACAGCCATAGAGCTGGCTCTGCTGGGAGCTCAGGTGGTGGTTCTGGAGAAGAGGGAGTCGTTTGCCAGGAACAATGTGCTGCACCTGTGGCCCTACACCATCTGCGACCTTCGGGGTCTCAGCGCCAAAAAGTTCTATGGCAAATTCTGTACTGGTGCCCTGGACCACATCAGTGAGTGTTCCATTTGCCAATCTAAGCTATGCTTATACAGTACCAACAAACTGCACACTGTAGAATATAGAATCCAGAGCGACTTACAGTAAGTACAGGGACATTCCCCCCCAAGTCAAGTAGGGTGAAGTGCCTTGCCCAAGGACGTAACGTCATTTAGCATGGCCGGGAATTGAACCAGCAACTTGTGGATTACTAGCCCAATTCTCTAACCGCTCAGCCACCTGACTCCCAATATACAGAGGCTGTCTTGATAGTCCTCTCCTTCACCACAACATATACATTCAAATAATGTTGCTTTACTATTTCCTTCCATGTGACAGTCCATATCCACAGCCCATGTGCTTGTGTCTGTCTCCCCAGGCATCCGTCAGCTGCAGCTGATCCTGCTGAAGGTGGCTCTGCTGCTGGGGGTGGAGGTTCACACAGGGGTGGAGTTCCGAGGCCTGCAGGAGCCCTCGGGGAACACAGGTACACGTTCAGCCTTCCGAACTCTTTCCGTCCCTCTTCTCATCGCTCTGGTTGGCCCCCTGTCCCCTCATAGTGTGAATTCACCCACTGAACAGAGATGCTCGACTAAGAGGAGTCGTGCCGCTGCAGTGTGTGTGCCGGTCTAATGCTTTGTCCTGCGCCTGTCTCTTCGTCAGGCTGGACGGCTAAGCTGCACCCTGAGTCTCATCCTGCCGGAACCTTCCAGTTTGATGTCTTCATCTCTGCCGGAGGAGGACGCTACGTCCCTGATGGTTAGTACACACACACATCATAAAATGGTATACTGCTGATGTCACACATACATATGACCCTATGTTAATATGTAATCATATTTACCATTCATCAAAACAAATGGGGTTTTACTGTTGCTGTACAACCGTGAATCTCGACTCAATTTCAGACCACCTAGAAGTAAGCCCTTCTGTTGACTCTCTCCCCCACCAGGCTTCAAGAGGAAGGAGCTGAGAGGGAAGCTGGCCATCGGCATCACAGCCAACTTCATCAACAGACGCACGGCGGCCGAGGCCCAGGTGGCAGAGATCAGTGGTGTGGCCCGGATCTACAATCAGAAGTTCTTCCAGGACCTACTCACAGAGACAGGTACCACTTGGCTATCTGGCTCCACAATCTCGGTGGTCTTTTCCCTGTTGTACGTCACCAAGACAGAACTTGCAGCATGTATTTTCATCTAATAGGTTTTTCCCTCTCTTTCTTAATTTCCTGTGTCGATATAAATCCTGAGGCAATCCATTTGACATGCTATGTTCTTTGAGTCTGTTCTTTAGGGATGTTTCACAATGTCTTGCTTTATTTCCCTCTTCATCTCCCTCTCTCTCTCTCTCTCTCTCTCGCTTTCTCGCTCTCTCGCTCTCTTGCTCTCTCTCTTATTTCTCTCTCTCTCCCCCCCCGCCTTTCTTCCAGGTATTGATCTAGAGAATATTGTCTACTATAAGGATGACACCCACTACTTTGTCATGACTGCTAAGAAGAAGAGCCTGCTGAAGAAGGGCGTCATTAAACAGGTAAGACCAGCAACCCAACACATGCATCATCCAGGAAAAACTGGCCTGCTGTCTCAGCATATTTTCCCTCCAGGATCCACAGGAGGCGATGGGTACTAAACAACCCTGGTTAGCAGAGACTCTTCATCCAACCTTGACCCTGTTGTTTATCTGCTGTCTGATCACTGACCTTGTAGGCCAGGATAGCTGACGTCTAGTCGGTCTTTCACACACATAGGGGCTTAGCCACTAGTCGAGTTGTTTTTGCTGGGAAATGCGGTTCTGCCACATTCCTCACCATGTTATAGTACACCCTTCCCACTCACTACTGTCTGTAACACTAAGCTAAGTATCAGCTTAGTGTTACAGAGCAACATGCAACACAGGACTGAGCACACAGTTTAGCATTCCAATATTGTTTCCTGTACAGGGAGAAGAGCGAGTGGCTTTGTTGTCAAAATACACTTAAGTTCAATCTCAAGGTCACACCACACTTATTGACTTCAGTTCTTCAGTGGGACCAGATCCAGTTGATCTTAGAAACAAAATGGCGGACTGCATTGTCTTCCATTGCATTGTCTTCCCCCTAGCTTGAATGTAACGTGAGTGTACTGCTTGAGGCTTTATTCGAGTAATTGTCTGATCAGGACAAAGAGAACAGGCTTTGCCGTCACTCACCCCATCCCCTGCTCCCTGTTCTCTGTTTGCCAGGACTACAGTGACGCAGAGCAGCTTCTGGCCGCGTCCAACGTGGACCGTGAAGCCATGCTGCGTTATGCCCACGACGCGGCCCGCTTCTCCACAGGCTACCAGCTGCCTGATATGCAGTTTGCCCAGAACCACGCGGGCCGGCCCGACGTGGCCATGTTCGACTTCACCTGCATGCACCGCGCTGAGAACGCCTCCATCGTGCGGGAGAGGAGGGGCAAGAAACTGTTGATTGGCCTGGTTGGAGACTGCCTGGTGGAGGTAGGTACTCGTCTATTGGTGTGGACGCTGGCTGGCTTCCTGGCTGTCATATCAACTATTAACGTTTCTCCGTGTACATTTGATTGCATGTTCCGACCTGTACAGTGCCCTCCAAAAGTATTGGAACAGTGAGGTGAATTCCTTTATTTTTGCTGTAGACTGAAAACATTTGGGCTTGACATCAAA
Organism: Hypomesus transpacificus; assembly: GCF_021917145.1. NCBI lineage: Eukaryota > Metazoa > Chordata > Actinopteri > Osmeriformes > Osmeridae > Hypomesus > Hypomesus transpacificus. Next base: position 10,688,112 of record NC_061077.1, read on the forward strand.
TAATGAACGTGAGACCAGAGATCAACGTTTCAGCTTTTATTTCCAGGTATTTACATCAGGATCTGATGCACAACTAAGAAAATATCACATTTTGTTTGAATCCACCCATTTGTCATGTGATCAAAAGTATTGGAACAGATATACTTAAAACATATTTAAGTGAATAAGACTTAATATTTAGTTGCAAATCCTTTGCTTTCAATAACTGCAGCAAGTCTGTGACCCATTGACGTCACCAAACTTTTGCATTCTTCCTTTTTGATGCTTTCCCAGGCTTTCACTGCAGCCTCTTTCAGTTGTTGTTTGTTTTGTGGGGTTCCTCCCTTCAGTCTCCTCTTAAGCAGGTAAAATGCATGCTCTATAGGGTTTAAGTCTGGAGATTGACTTGGCCAGTCTAATACCTTCCATTTCTTGCCCCTGATGAACTCCTTTGTTGTTTTGGCAGTGTGTTTTGGGTCGTTATCTTGCTGCATGATGAAGGCTCTGCCAATCAGTTTGGTTGCATCTTTCCTTAAATTGGCAGACAAAATGTTTCTGTAGACTTCCGAGTTCATTTTGCTGCTGCCATCATGTGTTACATCCTCAATGAAGATTAATGAGCCCGTCCCAGAAGAAGCCATGCAAGCCCAAGCCATGACATTACCTCCACCGTGTTTCACAGATGAGCTTGTGTGTTTGGGATCATGAGCAGTTCCTTTCTTTCTCCAAACTTTAGCCTTTCCATCACTTTGGTAAAAGTTAATCTTTGTCTCATCAGTCCATAAAACTTTGTCCCAGAATTTCTGAGGTTCATCTCTGTACTTTTTGGCAAATTCCAGCCTGGCCTTCCTATTCTTCTTGCTGATGAGTGGTTTGCATCTTCTGGTGTAGCCCTTGTACTTTTGTTCATGAAGTCTTCTGCGAACAGTAGATAGTGATACCTTCACTCCTGCCATCTGGAGGTTGTTGCTGATCTCACTAACAGTTGTTTTAGGGTCTTTCTTTACAGCTCTCACAATGTTTCTGTCATCAACTGCTGATGTTTTCCTTGGTCTACCTGTTCGACGTCTGTTACTTAGTACACCAGTAGTTTTCTTCTTCTTCAGGACATTCCAAATGGTTGTACTGGCTATGGCCAATGTTTCTGCAATGGCTCTGATTGATTTTCCATCTTCTCTAAGACTCACAATTGCTTGTTTTTCACCCAAAGACAGCGCTCTGGTTTTCATGTTGTTTTCACCTCTGAATACAGTCTGCATAGACAAAACCTATCTTACCCAATCTGAACCTGAGTGTAGACATTCAGTGGTATTTATTGATTGAATAATGTATGTAATAGGACACACCTGGGCAACAAAACACACCTGTCAGTCACATGTTCCAATACTTTTGCTCACGTGACAAATGGGTGGGTTTGAACAAAAAGGTGATATTTTCTAATTTGTGCATCAGATCCTGATGTAAATACCTGGAAATAAAAGCTGAAACGTTGATCTCTGGTTTCACATTCATCGTTTGATGTCAAGCCCAAATGTTTTCAGTCTACAGCAAAAATAAAGGAATTGGCCTCACTGTTCCAATACTTTTGGAGGGCACTGTATATGTGTGTGTCCCCAGCCGTTCTGGCCCTTGGGGACAGGCATAGCCCGGGGCTTCCTGGCATCCCTCGACACAGCCTGGATGGTGAGGAGCTGGGGTCTGGGCAAAGCGCCCCTGGAGGTCCTCGCACAGCGGTCAGTCTCATACTCTATCCTCCTCCTGCTGTTGTGTTGTGCTGATGACTGTGCTGGTGACTCGGACTCTGAAGGTTACCTTCCTTGTGAATCTACAGAGAGAGTGTCTATCAGCTCCTGTCCCAGACAACTCCAGAGAACACCTGTAAAAACTACAGCGCCTACAGCATCAACCCAACAACCCGCTACAATCAGATTAAGTTGACGTCCATACAGGTCAACCAGGTGAGCACATAGTCCCTGGAGCCACCAGCCTGCAGCCTCCTCAACTGCCGTTCTGTTGAAACAATATCCAAAGAGAGGAGACTATTTAGGGTTTAAACTGACAACACAATCACATCAGTGTTTTTAGTCAATAATACTTAGTGACAGGCCATTTGTTTATTGGCAGGAATTTGCTGCGCATATCAAGCACTGAGTGATAAGCAGGGACATTGGTTTTTGATGTCCTCACCAAGAGATGATTGATTTAAAGGCTTTGGAGAGTTTCCAGAAAATATTGGATCGATAAAAACTGCATCAGAACTAGCCTTCAGCCTTTGAGTGGTAACAGAGCAGAGCTCACTGTGTCTGTGTACAACATTCACACGAACCTGTGGGTTCATCTCTAAGGTGAAACATCTGTACGACGTGGAAGACCCCCGTGAATCCAACCGCCCCAGCCAAAAGCAGAACAACAAGCCACGCATGCGCAGAGGTGTGTTTCCATAGTTTCATCCATGACCCGTTTCCACCTTGACTCCACAGCTGACACACATGCTGTTACCTGGGATATACTGAAGGAATGTCATGATATTCTAGATGTTTCATGTACTATTACTATAGTGATTCCCCTCTGCGACTAAAGGGCCCGCTCAGCGACTGTGTGTCTGACCGTGTGCTTTGTTTCTCCGGATGCAGATTCAACAGGTTTTGATGAGCTGCTGAAATGGTGTCAACAGCACACAGGCGGGTACCAGGGGGTGAAGGTGAAGGACCTGACTCAGTCCTGGAGGTCTGGCCTGGCTCTGTGTGCCCTCATCCACAACTTTAGACCACACCTCATGTGAGTATCTGAGCTCTGGTGACCTTGCCCTAGCTCCACAGACCGTGAGGCAACAACAGAGTTGATCAAGTACGAGCGCATTATCCTGGGTTTCGGAGGCAGATTCACTTACCGTTGACATTGTAGAGACGTTGAATGTGACTTTTTCGGTCACCTTTACCTCCTCCACAGCTCTCAAGCTGTTGAGGTAGTATGAGCAAGCATATGAACTGTCAGTGCTCCTGTGCCCCAGTGACATGGCCTCGCTGGAGGAGTCCAACACCGTCCACAACAACCAGCTGGCCTTTAGCGTCCTGGAGAGCGAACTGGGCATCCCCCCCGTCATGTCTGCCAGCGACATGGCCACGCGCGGCCAGATCGACAAGTTGTCCATGGTGCTTTACCTCACCCAGGTCCGCAATGCCTTTTCCAAGAGAACGCTCCCTAAAGGTAAGAATTATAGGTAACTAAACTACTCATATACAGGGAATACTGTATGTCCTCCCTTTATCTTATTTATGTATAAAAATTATTATGTCACATTGTGCTGTTTTTACCATCCTATAGCTCAGACTCAAAAACATTAGAGATGGATGTTTTAGTCATTGTGGATAGGCTTATCTGAATTTTCTTTGTGTACTGTATGGATATCATTCTGCTGAAACATTGTTTTGATCGTTGCACAGGAAAGCAATGCAGCTCAATCTAGCATAAGTCGGTCAGTGCACAGCATCAAATCACCTATTACTAAAAAGGATCAGGTGTCTCTCCCCCTCTCTGAAATGTGTTTGCTGTTGATAAGGGAAAGGGTTGGCACTGTCTCTTTAAGAGCATTACCCAGCATGCCCCTGGTGTGAGTGGCTGGTGCTATGCTAATAGCCATCCCTGATTGGCTGTTGTGCTCCTGCTCACACCAAGCCAGGCAGCAGGCAGAGCAAACAGCTAGGGCGAGGACATGGCTTATCAGACTAGGGCGGGCTCGCCTCGGAACGATCTAGCATTGCTGCTGTGACATAGGATTTCCCTGGGCTGTTTTTAGAAGGTATTCTCATCCAACGTGCGCTCTGTTGGGTGTGAGGCGGTCGGGGGCTGCTGGGTTCGGTGTCGATGTGATGTGGCGGTGTTTGCAGCTGGCTGGAGCGAGGTGGGTGTGACATCCGCCGCTTGTCTGCCTGTGATGATGCTGCGTGGCTGGGCTCCGCTCTGCCGGGGAGACGCTGACAGATGTGCTTCCAGCAGGAGGGAGCAGCCTGTTCCTCACAGGGGGGCTTGACTGTCACCTTATCTGCAGATGAGGGGGGGGGGGGGGGGGAGGGGGGGCTACTGATGTTGCATGTTGGATGAAATAGCATCTGCTGAGGAGCTGTGCCCTTTCTCTAGAGGCTGTGTGGTAAAGAGGAAGCTGTCAGCTAGAGAGGCTGTGTGGTAAAGAGGAAGCTGTCAGCTAGAGAGGCTGTGTGGTAAAGAGGAAGCTGTCAGCTAGAGAGGCTGTGTGGTAAAGAGGAAGCTGTCAGTGGGGACTGAAGAGGACCAAAGAATTGATCCATCAGTAAACGAAAGGCCATGACTGACGCGGATACTTCCATATAAAAGAGGCTCATATCGCAAATGCATTCAGTTATAGTTGCCTTTGTGCCACAAGGGACCCGTCCTTTGACTTTGCGTCCATCAGACAGCGTCAAACGGATGAGAGAAGAGTTCGTTTGGTGTGGACTCTGTCGCGCACTTGGTGACAATGTATTGTTGTCGTGTGTTTCTGTGTTGCAGAGCCACAGGCCCCAGTGACAGTGTACAAACCCAGTGCTTTCTCCCGGACCCAGTCTGTAGTGTTCTTCCTTAACAAGCTGAAGCACAACTCCCTGCAGAGGCGCAAGGTAAGCTCCCAAGCAGAACACAGCGTCACTGACAGGACAGTGGTCCACTGTTGAAACATCTCAGGCATCGCTCCGTAACATCCAGGGCTTCTGAGGTTGTTGCCGGTGCGGCTGACAGTCACAGTAACCTCAAGTTCACATTTTATCAGCCAGCACCTGGAGTTTTTATTTATCAGTGCTTGTGTTTTTATATAAAGTAGTGTAGAAAAGGTATCATCGTTCTATGGTCTGGCTTTGGCTTCTTTTTATCTTCCTCTCACTACAGTGTTTGCTGAAGTCATTGAAGATAACAACGACCTCATTGTTCATTCATAAGCCTTCTGTCATACTCTTTCATAATTGGATCCATGAACACATCACATGACTGATCGTGTTCTTCTTCACAGGAGAAGCTGGCATCCAGGAGAGAAGCAAAGCAGAGAGAGATGGGAGATGAGGAGGATGTGAGTGTTGGGTTCAGACTACAAATTCTCCTCCGTGGTCTCTTGTGCTGCATTGACCTTTTTCTGTTGGGATTGATGCTTTTTAGTTTTGTTTCAGTGGATGACACCACCGAACATAGGAGCACACAGTCCAAACCGTTTGTTTATGTTAGTGAATAGTTACAATGCTAATTCTCCTTCCTTCCCTTTCCCCTCAGCAAATATCCTCCCTCTCAGCCCCTGAGGTGAGTCCCAGGCCAGACCCGGACCCTGAGCCTGACCTGAACTGCAGCTCCCTGACAGGCAACTGTGAGGAGTGCTACTTCTGCGGCCAGAGGGTCTATGTGCTGGAGAGGATCAGCACTGAGGGCAAGTTCTTCCACCGGAGCTGCTTCACCTGCCATCAGTGTGGCACCACCCTGCGACTGGGGGGCTACACCTTCAGCCAGGACACGGGTGAGCACCACTGGCCCCGATGGAGGCTCTATTGTGGAGTTCTTCCTTCATCTCATCCCAACCCTCTTGTCCTCTGTGAAGTGGGGTCTCATTCTTAAAAATGTCACAGACTTCCATGGGTTGCGTCATGTACACAGTAGGAAGGACATTTAGTGAAGCAGATGCAGAGAATGTTCTGACTCATATTTACTGAACAAGAGACTCTTGGTTGTTACAAAAGGTGGACAGCTAACGTTGGCTGTCTTGAGGATATGTTGATTCATGGTCATTTCCCAGCATGAGTCACTAAAATAAGCTGCTTTTGGAGATTTTAAGACACGCCATTATTTTGTTAGATCATGTTTTCCCATCTCTAAAAAGCATACAACCTGCAGAATGTGTGAATTTCAACAGCTGTGCTACCTGTTGTGATGTAAAGGTACTGTAGGTACTCAACGACGACAATACCATTTTCATGGCAAAAATGGAGCACAGTTTAATTTATTTAGCAGAGACATGCATAATGTATGAGAGTACCCTTTTTAAGGGGGTGGGGTGTCGTAGTCGAGACAGGAAAGAGAAAGAGTTGTCAGCCATGCATCAATGTTTCCCACACAGACTAATTTGTGGCGGTGCGCCACAGAATCAACATAGGCCGCCACATATTGCGTTTCGTTATAAAAAATGTTTTAACGCTATTTAAAACATGCAGCGTATTTAGTTAGTTTAGTTCAGCTGCATTTCCTTTCTGCTCTCCCTCCGTCTCTCTCTGTCACTCACGCGTCTCTCACATACACACACACACACACAAACACACACACAGAGAGTCACAACGTCACCACAAGTTAGCAACGACGCTATGCGATATCAGCGAGCCTTTAGCATTAGTGCCGTAGCTAAAAGTCTAGGAAAGTTTAGGTTATTTTTCGCTAGGTACCTACGAACATGTCTTAATATGCTAGACAAGTGGGTTCCCCATAGGTTATTTTTCGCTAGGTACCTACGAACATGTCTTAATCTGCTAGACAAGTGAGTTCCCCATCGTTCTTTTGGTGAGCTGTCTCACGAGCCCTACTTACCCGGAGTCATGGAGCCGACCAGCTAAATAGTTATTAAGCACAAGCGTTGCTACATGCATATATGCAGAAATTGTTTACAATATTTTCAGGCTTCAACCAGTGCTGCTCAAGCAGAAAGACGGGGTCAGGGAGAGAAAGAGATTCGTCAGGCATTGAAGAAATAGTAGGAGAGGAGGACAGCATCCAACATAATACATATTTAATAAAAACAAAATACAATCTGTGTAACGAATTATTAACGAAGAAATTATGTTAACCCCCCCCCCTCCCCCCGCCACATAGATTTCTAATCTGTGGGAAACACTGATGCATCCTCACACGCACCGGTTCCAGACTGCAAGCTGTTGTTTTCTGTGACGTTCTCCTCAGGGAGGTTCTACTGTGAGCTGCACTCAGAGGATCTGGAGCTGGAAAGCATGAGAGAACCCAGATCTTTACAGGTTGGTCACCGCGGAAACGAGAACCCAACACAAGCTGCTGGTGCTTGAGCCCAGGTTGACCTCCAGTCTGGCGCTTGATGCATGGTAGTTCATACTGTAGCCCCTCCGCATGCTGCCCTGGGGAGCTAAGTGATCCAGTGAATGTTGTACACTCCCAGTGTGCATTATTTAGGGCTGTTCGAATGTACAGTGTTTACAATTGACTGGCTTATGGTACATTATCCAAAGCAATTATGGACAAGGACTTGAAAAGCGTAATAGGTCACAGGGTCCTGCTTCATAGCAATGCATTCTGCTCTGACTATCTTTTCTACAAAGCATTTCATTCAGTTCCTTTTCCCCCCCTCTGCAGGATAGAGAGGAGGAGACTGTAGAGTATGGTGCCTCCAGTGAGGACGACGCTCATTCCTCAGATGACAACACCCTGGACTGTGGCCTCGCGGGGCCGCAGCCCGCTGAGGGCCAGAGGCAGCCCCGCCCAGCTGAGCCTGAGGAGGGACCCCAGGAGCCCCAGCCACCCCCAGACCCTCCAGCCTGTCAGAGTGGACTCCAGCCTGGCGACGAGGACCAGAGGGGCGCGGAGACAGCCCACCCGGTTCCAGCGCCTCGCCCCTCGCGCTACGCCTCCCCCAGCCCTCAGCCCTCCCCTCCAGTGCCTAAACCTCGCTCCATCCACCTGGCCACCCCCAGGGATCCCTCCTCCCCCCCTGAGAGGCTCACCCCTGCCCAGGAGAACAGGACCCCCGGGGCAGCGGAGGCCGGCTCCAGACCCAAGCAGTCCCTACGGAAGCTCCAGCTGAGCGCCGAGGAGAAGGACCAGCTGCTGAACCTGACCTACAGCCACGACTCGGACTCAGAGACCCCCGGGGGCTCCTCCTCTTGCTCCTCTTCCTCCGCCACAGCGGGGGGGCCCAGCCCCCCCAAGCCTGGCCGGCCGAGGGAGGACCACTGGAGCGGCAGCTGGGGACCAGGGGCGCAGGTCCGAGATCATAGAAACCGCCGCTGCTTTAGACGGAAAGAGGAGCCTGGAGGCCAGAACCAGCCCGCCAAGGTCCGATCCAAGTTCTCACCCTGGAACCTCTCCTCCCCCAGGCTGGGCAGAGACCACAGACTGAGTGTCCTCAACATCCACCCAGGTAGGACGAGTAGATGAAACTCCTTTCATGCACGTGGGACAGACTTTATCCTTTTAAATAGCCTCTTAATGAGACCTACAGGACATCCAACTGGTCTCGGCTGTCGTGTCGGTCGTAACTCGTGATAATGCGATGTTAATGTTAACTCGAATATTAACTGTTGTCCGTCCGTCTCCATAGAAACTGCGGTTGAGTACGGCCACAAAGCGTCCGAGGAAGAGGGTGCTGATGAGGATGAGGATGACGACGACATGTTTGAGAAAGATGACAGCGATTTGTTCAATGAGAAGGTATGGAATTGCTGTGCGACCGCTCAAACCCCGCATGCACGCCAACACACACACACGCACACACTCACACATCCAACACTCCTCTGTGTGCAGTTCCAGGATGTCCCCTCGGACCCAGTGCAGGCCGGAAAGATGGAGCTGATGAAGATGAGAACCCTGGAACGGCGGGCAAAGATATGCGAAATGCAGCGCTTCACCAAGGCCCAGGTCAGTGCACTGATCTGACCGACCTTGCTTTGTGGTGTTGCCACACCCACGGTAGGCTTGGGGTGCATGTCTGACGGTCCTCTCTCCTCTCTGTCACCCCTCTAGTCTATCCAGAGGCGGCTGGAGGAGATCGAGGTGACGTTCAAGGAGCTGGAGGGGAAGGGGGTGGTCCTGGAGAGGGCTCTCAGAGGAGAAGCAGGTGAGAGGCTGAGTGGCCAGCGGTGTCACCCCCAGCTCACCACGATCCCAGACGCCACAAACGGGAACGGGCCTTCTGATGTCCCTGTGACGGTCCCACGAGACCTGGATTGAAGCGTTTCATTTTGAATGAGGACATGGAACACAGACGAGCTAAAAAAAAATGTGTGGCCCTTCCGCACCATATCCCCCGTCCTCCTCCTCCTCCCTCTGGTTCTGGCACACGCTGTGTGTGGCCATCACACCCTGGGGGCTTCCTTCCCTCTCCTTCTCACCCTCTCTCTCCCTCCAGGCGGAGGCGGTTCTCCTGAGATGATCGAACAGTGGATCCAGCTGGTCCATGAGAAGAACGAGCTGGTCTCTGAGGAGTCAGACCTCATGGTGGCGTGAGTACAACCCCCTCTTGTGTGTGTGTGTGTGTGTGTGTGTGATAGAATACATCCTGATGCCAACTACGCTGCCCGCGCTGAACAGTGTGGTCATTGTCTGCCTCAGCCAACAATTGACTCTCTCTCTCTCTCTCTCTCACTGCATGAGCCGGTCCTTTGTTGGCCTGGTCCTCATGATGAAGCTGTGGTGTTCATCCAGCCCTCACATGACTGAGCGGGGTGTTTTCTCCGTGGGGCTTCAGTCGAGGGAGAGCAGGCTGTCCTCCCAGAGGCAGGACCTGTCTGCTCTCCTTCACCTGGTGTCTCTCTCTCTCTCTCGCCCTCAGGTCTAGACAGTTGGAGCTGGAGGACAAACAGAGCATGTTGGAAATGGAGCTGCGTAAACACATGGAGCTTAGTGGTATGTACTCGCCTGGTTCGTTAAGAGTGGTGTGTGTCTGTGTGAGTGAATCATGTGTGTGCTTGTGAGTGGCTCTCTGATATTCATCGTGTGTGTGTGTGTCAGACTCTGAGAAAACGGCGGAGCAGCGAGCAGAGGAGGAGCGTGTCCTGCAGCAGATGATCGAGGTGGTGGACATGAGGGACTCTCTGGTGTCCTTCCTAGAGGAGAAGAGGCTGAAGGAACTGAGCGAGGAGCAGCACATCATCACCATCATGGAGGCCAAGAGACACTCCTCGCCTGGAGCCCAGGTGCACTGGGCGTGAGAGGCAGGCACTCGGACGGTTTCTCACACACACACACACACACACACACACAGAGAGAGACAAGTATGATGGAGATGGATTTGCTGCTTACAAACTCGGGTGCTGTCCTCCATTTGCAAAGCCAAAGATCGACTGTACACTTGCAAAAGATGCATTGTCAAAGATGAGTTGTGCTCTCGGGGGAACAAGGACCTGAGAGGCCCAAGTGAATTCCAGGATAACCGCTAGAGGAAGAGCTGGACTGGAGATCTGAGGCCCACTAAGTGGCTTCATCCAAACTGACAGCTTCACCTGCCAGACGTGGCCCTGCCGAGCGTCCAGCAGCCCGGAGACAGAGGGAGCCCCGCTGCTAGCTGCCCTCCCTCCCCTCACTGCAGCACACACACTGAGGAGTGGGAGCTGGAACACAGCTCACTAAACTGGGACTTGAAGCCCAAAACGCAGCTTCTTTACACAGGTCGGACCGTGTTGTTAAACTCTGTGTTTATTTGCTTGTCAGCTTGTACTAATGCAGACGCACAACAGCAATGTACATATCGCAGTTCCATGTTGAATATTTGTACACTGTATAAGATACTAGTATTATAGTGTCTTGGAATAATCATAATACTATTTAGATGACCTCATATAATAAATATTGATATTGAATAACCAAGTTGTTTTTTTATTTGAATCTTTCTTTTCCTTTGTTGGCACTTTTTGTTGTTCACCATGTGCTTTGTGTTTGCGTGCATGTTACATAGATGGCTGCTGTCTCAGGGTTGACAAGCACTCTTCTAGTATTTGTCACAAAATGGTCTTTCCTTCAACTGAAGGGTTTCAGCATATGGTGTGGTTTACATGAGTTATGGCTTCAGGAAGATGTGGCACTGAACAATAGAAAGGTTGTCTGAAGTGACAGGGTACTTGGAGTAGTGTGTTAGCCATCCATCATCCCACATCTGCAGATGTCTCATGTGTTGACAGTATAGCCCAGTACAAGATAGGCTGGGCCTTTGTTGTGAATGAGGCCCAGCCTTATGTATCTGTTGTAAAATGCTGCCATCTTGTCCTGCCAGGACAGCACTTTCAAAGTATATAAAATAAAGAACATGCACTTTCATTTGTGTCTTATGAAGACCTACCCAGTTGGTCTCCTATCGCGTCCGTCAAATGCCATTACTTTATTAAAACAGCTAATGCTGCTTTGTACGCATCAGTCACCATATTTATACTCGCTTCAAGTGTTGCATCCTTGTCATACATCACTGCCCCTGCTATTCCCAGATCTTACCAGTAGGGCGCACACTTATGCCTCTGAGATACTACAGCCATGTTTACCAGAAGATAGCCCAGGGACTCTGAAGGAAAACCCCTCCTGAATGTCTCTTTTTGATGCAAGGCCTAGAGAGCAACATATTAATCTGCATCCGAGATTGCATGTTTAAAAAGCAAATGGCTAAACTCCAGGTGACATGGAAGATATAGGCAGAAATCCACAAAACATTGTCGGTCCTTTTAATAGGTGGTTGATATGATCTCACACTCATTCATGTGTTCAGTGTTTTATCTGCTTTCCACCTGAAATGCATATCCATGACAGTGTTCTGCTGATTCAGTCAGCACCATCAACCTCTGCAGAGCTGAACATTGCCCCAGTCAGCAGATGCTACAGGCAGGGTTTGTATCCTGGTGGGGATCTGACCTCAGTAGAGAACATCTATCCAGTCGCTTGGTGTAACGGTGAAACCTGACTGCCCTCATTAAGCCTGTGATCACAGCAGAGGCTTGACCTAAGCTGTTCCCTCGTCCAGGACAGGAGCTCAAGTGGACCCTCTCTTCTTCACACCCATGCAAAAGACCTGCAGTGAAGGTATCAGCTACTGCCACAGAAGGTTCAACGGTCTGCTGGATTCTGATATGAACAGACCATTACTATCAGAATGATTAATGAGATACATGACAGTGGGTTGTTACTTTGGGTTACATGATGTGCTAGTACTACTGTCTGAGGAAGATTGTGTTCATGTACATTTTTGTCCCTAGATGGTTTTGATCTCTCTCAGTAGTAGAGTACTAGAGTAGTAAATATTTATGTCACTTATCTGACAGAGGATAATAGGAACTTAGTAATAGAATCATAAACTCTCTCTCTGCTTAATATACAAACCACTTTAGAAGAGAAAGAGCAGTAAGAACAGAAATTGGAAGAAACAACATACTTGTAAATATTAGTTTGTTGATGGCAATAGTCATGTGTGGAGACTATGTCCTACCTGAGGGAAGGAGCGCTTAGACGCCGCCTGTTCTTGTTTGCTGTGTACTTATATCATCTCACACAGGCAGAAGAGTGTTTACATGCAAGCGTAGATTGCAGTTAAGGTTTGAGCCTTCCCAGGCTTTGATTAATTTACACCCAAACTGTCATAACACCTAGAGCGCAGAACTTTGATCATCTAAATTAATGATCTTGATGTGTTCAATTCACATGGGATTAATTAGTGTTTTTCAGCTACAGTACAGTTCTGCATGCAGCACTGTTTTACCTCTATTCTTTCCGCCTCATCTTTTTCTGCCTCTCTGTGGAGCGTGTTAGAGCTGCAGAGTTAGACGGCGACGTGAACCAGGGTGTATTCTCATGTCAATCAAACACCTTTTCAAATTGTCTAAGTTGCAGTTTTAATTGAAAATGTGCAAGGTGAAAGCCGCCCAGGGCTGTTACTGACTCCCATGGAACACGGAAGTACACTCTCCCAGAGAGTGCACTCTTCATGTCTGGAGAATGTTCAATTATTGACACATCCTTTTGCATGAAGGAACATTATTATCAATGTTTTACACGTCTGTTTTTTGATGACAGTGTTGTGTACAAGAAGCCGCCTCTGTTACCTAATGGTTCTGTTGGTGTTCGGGAGTTGCCAGGTCATCTATTCTGTATACCTTGCCAGGAAAAGGTCACTCCAAGCATTAACCTGCTTCTTTGAATCAGTGGCTTTAGTCAGATGAATCCTCCAGGAGACAACTGTGCGGCTGTTGGTACTGTCATAGCACGTAGGTGGAGCTCAGGAAATGAAAACAGGAAGCAGTCGTGTGTGAAATAAGCTCCATTTCATTTACTTTGTATGTTCATTTTTTTTCTCTGAGAATCCAGCCATTGAGTCAGGATTGATGTCTGGTTGGAATCCTGATATTCACTTGGTTCATTTTCTGAGTGGAACTCAAATTACAGTTTATATTTTTGTAATGATGCTGTAGTTATTTAATGCATTCGGTGTCTCAGTCATTTTTATTAGTTCATTCATTATCAAAAGGATATTCATTTTTAGAATCTGGGTCACAAAATGTAACAAAATGACAGCTGTGAAGTGCAACCCTTCGTTGGATTGACCAGAGATTGTGTAACCAATTCATTGTATTAAGGGTTGAATGACTGCCAGGCTCCTGTCCTGTCTGACTTGACCATGCTCTGCCCCGCCCTGAAAGCTCTTGGATAACATGAAGAGGCTGATGTGTGAGAAGAGTGAGGTAATCTATCAGAGCTCTCTCCCCTCCCTCCTGACGATGGACTTTTCTCTGCATGAGGATCCACCTTAAACAAGTTAAGCTTCTGCTGTGCTCACATAAGAAAAGCACAGTTGAGTGCGTGCTATTGAAATAACATGGTAGAGCCCTGTAGGCTGTCTTCCACTCAATCAGTGAAAGGGAGTTGTGAAGGTTTACCATTCTCCCTCTGTGGAAAATGCATCTGCTCTAGAAATGGAAGAGTTTCAATTGCCGTGGCCATGACAACATCATGCACTATACCAGCAGGGAAATTGCTGAATTGATTTCCTTGAAAGGAAATGTGGCTCAATCCCTCAACATAAACTAGACCCTGACAGGCTCAAATTACATAAATCTGATGCAGACACTAGAATTCAAAACATTATTTTAGAACTTCTTTCTGGTATTTGACATTAACAGTGTGGGGGCATAGGTTACAGAATCAACTGTAACCCCAATACATGTGTTAGTTAATGTGAGTTAATCACATGTAATCATCTATAAAAATAGATAATGGGCTTTGACTTTCTTCGTCCTCTGTCAATGCATTGTGTGAAAAGATAATTACAAGCACACCTGACTTGGATTACAATATATAATCCTATCATTGGACAGAAGTCCTCACCTTCACATCTGTAAAATAATAATAGAGCCTAGGACCAACAACACCCAAACACTCATACGCATCTTGTTTTTTTAATGCTACATTTTGCATTTAACTGGAAGATACGCCACATTTGGGTTGACTACCTGTGCGCACCTTCTCTGTTAATTTGCAGGACATGATCTGAGCGATTGTGTGCTCGTCTGTTTTCATCTCTCTTGCGCATAATGCGCACTGAAAACATGATGAGGATGCAGTAAAAAAAAAAAAGTGAACATCAAGCAGTAGTGTTCTACCCAGAAATCCTGATGGGCACCTGTGAGATTTCCGCCCCTCCCCTCTCCAATCTCAAGGATGTAATCTCCGATTTGACAGTTATTTCCGTGGCTCCCGACAAAGTAATCTGTCCAGTCCTCGACAAGCTTTTGGCAGGAGAGTCAGAGCAGAGCATTTACAGCGCACAGTCTCTAGGTAAGTCAAGGATAAGCTTTGCCTCATCCCATTCCTTCTTTTGCGCCAGTCCAAGCTGAACCCTTTGCAAGTCTTGCCTATAGACATTAAAACAGCAACACATTTGGGATTTTGTGTGTGTTTTTTTCCATATCAAAACAGGTAATTTACACATGCGATTTGTTGAACCTCATTGGCATTCAGCGCGTAATTTGGATACGGTGACATTCAGCATCTTCGAAGCCATGCGTCAGATCAAATTCTGCGGGGCAATCTGTAAATAAATTTTGGAGTGTTTGCCGATGAAAAAAGTGGCAGATTGGCAGATCTCATCTGTCAACGAATTGGCATCAGGTTGCGAAGTGGCCAGACAGTGCTGCATTCAACTCTGTCGGTGAGATGAGCGAAGTCGTAGAAACAAGACAGTGAAGGTGCGACCTGCGTCCACAGCGAATGTCGATCGCGAAAAGAACGCACCGTCCCATCCCATTCTCTCAAGCCGTGTTCTACCAGTGTTTTCCTTGCATTGGCCCGAACTCTTGCGTCAATAGGGGGAAATCGTGTGGCTTAAATTGTTATAAACTTGAAGGTAAGGGTAGATCAGCTTGAATACATTTTAATTATAGTCTAAATAGTCTTCGGTAGATTAAAAAGAAAAACACAACTGTGGATGTTTTATGGACTAAAGAGAAATAAGGTGCGTGAACTGACTGTCTGATATTGGATTTTGTAAATGTATTGAGATACATAGTGTATTGTATGTCGCATAGTCAGACCCATATGGAGACGTGTTGAAATGAAAGGGATGCTTTTGTGCTGGACACTGTCTGCACCAGGGTGTCCCCTGCATTGTAACCTCCTGCTGAGTTTCATGTTCTCCTTGTTTGTGTGACAGGAGAACAGCTGATGTGGTTAGAAAAGGTTAATGCCAGAATATTAATGAATGAGTGAGGGACCAGACAGGTACAGAAGAATATCTTATTAAAGTTGGTTGTGTTTATAGCTGTTTTACACTAAGCTTGTTCAGACTATTTACTGTCAGATTTTAAATTAAGAGCATTCATTGTGAAGTTGAATGAAGATGATGCTAGATTATCTAAACTTTTAAGATTTCTCCATGGAATAAGACTGTGATGGTGGTTGATAATGGAGATCCTTTTCAGGGAATTATTTTACAGGATTTGACATATGCTTCCATCTTCCAAGGAAGTTTGTTTTCACAACGGTATTTGGAATATTTGGGTTAAGGATTCAGTCAAGAAATTCAGGATATCTGTGATGTTAGTTCAGTCCTGGGGTGCATGTCTGGCCTGAGGTGACTGTCCCATGAAGGTCAGGTCACCAGATCAAGAATCACTAATCCCTTATGCAAGAGAAATGAGGCCATGTCACTCAGGGTAACTAGCCCACGCTGTATGTTTTTAATCCCACTCAAACCCTTTGGTTTGATTGAAACCCCAAGTACTGTATGTTCTTTTTAAATAATTTGCTTGGTTTGATCAGGAAAATGTTACTTGTGCAGTGACATCATATAATGTGTGGATATTGTGATGTGAATGTATTGGAAAGTTTATTTTAATTATTAAGAGTTCTAGCCCTTGATATTCTGCTGTACTTATAATCAGCATTATTTATATGTCACTTTGGAAAAAGGCGTAAAGTAACTACTACTACTACTACTAAATAAAGAATACATGTAAATGTTTGATCTTTCCATATAAGAAAAAGGCAGCAAATGCAGATTTTAGGCTAGAGAATGTTATTATTTCTACTTCTACTTAAAATGTGCAGTTTGGAATATGTTGTTTCTGATGTGGGGAGAACTCTTTTCAAGTTCTCAACTGAATATCAGAAAAAAAAGACACACCTTGTTTGCACTTTGCAAAGGGCTGTGGTTGCAACCTTCTTCTTTGACTCATCTCCCAGCCATAACGCCTAACGGGCTGATCCATCTGTCTGTGGCTCAGACAGTCATCTGGTGCATCTGCTCATTGTGATCAGGCTCAGTTTCACGTGCCAGTGTGTTGGGAGGCTTACAGCACAGGGCCAGCACCAGGGCTCTGGCTGTCTGGCTGTCAGTCTGTCTAGCAGGCACATTAGTTTGACCCACCTGTGGCCTCCTGTGTCCTCCAGTTGAAACACAGTCAGCAAAGCTGGTGACACTGCCAATGACCTTCCCGCCTGCTTTCTCAATGCTTAATTCTATAATCTGGCGAGACGTTGACTGCATGTCTTCATGTAGGATTATTATCACTCGTTTGCGGCATGCCGATTGTATACAACGGGTTGTCTTGATCATAAGGGTTTTCAGCACCTCTGGATATGGTTCAACTGACTCAATAGGCCTTCTTGTCTCTCTCTCAAACAGAAATCCCTGTCGAAGCATCCGCTGTCATGGGTCGTAAAGAAGCCGACTGTGAGTGGAAGAAGAACACAGACAACATCCAGGAGGTGTTTGAATTCATGGAGGAGTTGGGATCGTAAGTACACATCCTGGAAGCACACTCATTCTTCCCTCATCCATAGGGCATTTTTCCATGGAGAAAAATTCTGGATTGGATCCCAGGGCCTTAGTTATAAGCAATTACTTAACAGAGGAACAATGACAATCTAAGTAGGGGAAAGAGTGTGAACTGAACGTTTATGGCAAAGTTTTTTCTTTAGCTTTAATGTTTTTGTAAGTTTAAGAGTTTATCTCCGTTTGTTGGCACATGGTGTCTGAGAGACCGATTGTTGTGAGACTTACTTTCCTGGCATCTCAAGGCCAGACACTTTAACAACAGTTCTCCCCTGGTCTGGCAGAACAGACAAACAGCCAAGCCAATGATAAACAGAATTGCTCATTCAAGTCCTCAATGTAAACAAAGTTGTTAACAGACCTTGTACATTACGGCATATACTTGATTTCGTAGAATGTGATGGTTGCGTGTCCGACTGTAAACAGAGGGTTGTGTGGAATGTGGAGGTTCAGGGTACTGCACTGGGCTGCTGCAGAATCGTCCTGCAGGCATACTGACGTCACTGTACCGTGGGAACACCGACATGACTGGACTGAGGAGTAGAGAGTAGGCTGACAAGCTGTAGCGTTTGTTTGAATGAAAAAAGGGAGGGAGGACAGGAGGGCTTTAAATCTTCCCTATGACCAACTATTTGTCATTGAAGCTGCTTGTGGTTGGATCGTGATGAGTGGGAAACCCATTTGAACAGAAATATGAAACGATATAGAACATAATGACTCACTGCTGAGCAAAGCAAGTGATGATGGTTTATCTAAACCTTAGGTTTTGTAGCATTACAATTGTATCCTCTTATCAGCTGCAGAGCATTGGTTTTGGATAACATAAAAGTCAGAGGAGAAATTATTAAAATTATGACACAGTGGAATTCAGAACCATGAACCCCAGCTGATCACCCCGGAGTATGGGTGTGTGTCTGATCAGTGGAGGTCAGGCCAGTGCAGAAGGTGTTGAGGCTGAGAGCTGGCTAACACTGCTAATCTGTCCAACTGGAACAGGGATCAATGGGCAGAAAGAACAGCTAAATGGATGGAAAGAGATTTGGAGGGGAGGATAAGCGTCCATAAACAAGCCACACAAACAACCGCAGTTGATCTTTGCCCCTTGTTGTGTTTCCATTCCCATTTGTTCAAATGAGGACAGTGGGGTTGCTAGACTGCTGTTTTTCCAAGTCATCACATTATTTGCTCCTCAGCACACTGAGGCTCCTCCCTACCTCTGCTCCACCAATGGGATCCAGGGGACTCTGGGAGAGGGACATTTAGGCTAATAGAGCTGTCCCTGCAGGTCCTTATCACCTGGAAAAAATCATGCCATTGCGTTTCTGTATTCTTGGAAAGGACAGATATCCCAGAGGAATGCTTGTTGACACTCCTGGCTGTGCCAAGGTGTCTGATGAGTCTCTGGAGCCTGCGTAGGATATCCCCTCTGTCAAAGGACACAACCTTGTCCTGGATGTAATGTTGCTTCGTATCTGCTGTGATGTTCAATACAAAGACTGACAAACATCCTAAAATCTTCCAAATTTGGTTTCATCTCAGTGGATGCTCATAATCCCTCCTGAGAATTATGATGAGTATCGTGGGATTCCTTCAGAGTAGACAAGAGGCATTATGTTTGTCCTGAGGCGCTGAGAGACAATGTGTGATAGATTTATTGTCAGAACAATCGCCTCAAGCGGCCTCATGCTCATTGAAGCCCAAACTAATTAACAAGAGCAGAGAACACAGGAAAACATGCGAGAGCCAAATGTCTTTGTTCTCTCATTTCATTGACACTTCCTTGACTTAATTGCACATTTTTAAAAGAAAATTAGGCTGCAACTGTCATTATTTATTGGTCTAAGTCTTAGCTCCCATGCGTACTGGTCCTTGGCCTTTGGAGCAGGGGCTGGGTCGATTTGAACTACCTTCACATGGTTGTTGTTGAGCTGCACACCTGGAGTGCTGCAGCATCCAGTTTCCATTGCGTAAGGGATAAGGGGTTTAATCCCTCAGGCAGGACAGCTATTCCCAGACAGTGTTGAAGATAACATGGCAACTGAAGAGGACAGAAAATGAAGCTTGAGCCCTTAAGCCACACTACCTTGGAATTAGAATTCAAAGGAATCTGTGTTTACCCTGTAGCTCCAGTTATCCCATCCATTCACCTAGCCTATCGTCCATAATAACACTTAATTAGAGAAAAACAAAGATACCACCTTAATACATTTATTTATTTTCACTCAGTTTGATTAGTTTTATTAGAAGTATTATTGCATGATACAATGTCACCATTACTTACCACTACTTTTAAGACTACTAACTATATATATATCTTCATATCATTTTCTCTGAAATTGAAAGTGTCACGTGTTCATACGAGTCCCCTGAAGGCCATGACTCATGGTCAGGAGGGATCTCGGGGGGACCACATGAAGAAAGCATGGAAAATCTGAGAGGCCTCATCCTAATGAGGAGAGATACTCATTTCCTCTCAGCAGGAATCCTGCAGACTCCTGTGATGTTTTACGATAATGACAGTCTAATCATCCTTTCCCTCCATCTGTGTTTGTGTGTCGCGTAGGGGGGCCTTCTCAGAGGTCTTCATGGTGAAAGAGAAGAAGACGGGCAAAATGTTTGCCATGAAGTGTGTGAAGAAGAAGACGAAGAGGGACCTCAACCTGGAGAATGAGATAGCCGTGTTGAGAAAGTAAGAACTCTGACATTATTATCTTCAGCATCAGCTGCATCGATCTGGTAGTGGATGCTCTTGCAATCAGTTTTCCATCATCTAACAGACAGGTTTTGTTTTCCCAGGATTAAACATGAGAATGTTATTGGACTGGAGGATTTCTATGAAAGTCGGTCTCATTACTACCTCCTCATGCAGCTGTGAGTTTGCCATACTTAAATATAAATATGCCATATCAATAAAAATCACAAGACTATTTGCTGAATTGGACTGTTAGATGTTGTGAGTGTATCCCTCAGAGGAGCTTGTGGTGTGACTTGGCTGGCTGTCTGTCCCTGCAGTGTTTCGGGGGGCGAGCTGTTCGATCGCATCCTGGACCGGGGCATGTACTCAGAGCAGGATGCTAGCAGGGTGATCAAGCAGGTGCTGGAAGCTGTGAGCTTCCTGCACCAGAACGGGGTGGTGCACAGAGACCTCAAGGTACACACACACACACACAGGCACGCTCGCAGACACTCACACACCCTCCTAGGATACAGTCGCTTTTGTTAAGGACATTAAGTCATTGACCAGCCTCTCTCATCCGTTTGTGTGTTTAGCCTGAGAACCTCTTGTACTACAGCCAAGATGAGGACTCCAAGATCATGATCAGCGACTTCGGCCTCTCCAAGATGGTGGACAACGATATCATGTCCACTGCCTGTGGGACCCCAGGATATGTGGGTAAGGAGACACGGTTAATGTTCTAGAACTCGGTCAGAGACATCAGCACCCATTGGACACAGACACTAGAGGGGTAATCCTGCAAGCTTCATGTATTATTCAGACTTCTGTTATTACTTGGATTTCAAAGTCACCAAATGGTTGTGTCGGGTGAGCAAGGCTCAATATATTGGATTGTAAAAACCCTTGATATATACTGTTCTTCCACCCACAGCCCCTGAGGTTTTGGCCCAGAAACCCTATAGCAAGGCCGTTGACTGCTGGTCTATTGGGGTCATTACTTACATCCTGTGAGTATTCCTGGTTACTTATGTAAACTGCATTCAAATGTAAGGATAGTGTGCAGGTTGGCAGAAGTATATGTTAGATCGTCCAGGTTAATCTTGTTTAGAGTCATCTTTAACAGTATTAGTCATTGGATTACCAGAGGCCACAGCTTGTCTTTGGCTGAGTGCCAGACATGTATGGTCCTGAAGTGTTGCAGTGGTAGAGATAGAGCACCACCTTGTGGTTTCAAAGGGCATGCTCTTTTGTCTTCACTAACAGGCTCCAATCTTTCTGTCTGTGCAGGCTCTGTGGATATCCTCCATTTTATGAAGAAACAGAGACACGGCTCTTCTCTAAGATCATGAAGGCCCAGTATGAGTTTGACGCGCCTTTTTGGGATGAAATATCTGAATCTGGTGAGCATCCCTATCACGCCCTGCCCTTTCAAAACAAGCCCTTTAATTACCATTGAAGAACGACTCATGACCTGACGTCGTTCTTACCTGTCCTCTGTTGTGTTCTAATCTGCAGCTAAAGATTTCATTCGCAACATGATGCAGAAGAATTCCAGCATGCGCTACACTGCAGAGCAAGCTCTTAGGCATCCCTGGTTAGTGTCCCGGTCAACAAAGTCTACAAACATCTACACACCATCACCTGGATCACCACTCTGCTGCAACATGTAGTCTGCTCTAACTGTGTGAACTGTCACCTGTATCTGTCTTTCTATAACAGCTCATCTGTTGTCCCACTGCATAAACTTGATCATCTTAGCTTTTATGAATGTAGAATAATATCAGCTATTCTGTCAGGTGGCCATACTTGGTAACAACAACAGTACAGTATCTAGCTTTAGGTAGAGAATCAAGCCCATTCCGTGTGAGAGAAAATGTTTGCAAAGCTTCTTTCCTATATGTTGACAAAGTTGTTTTTTGTGTGTCTGTTTTTAGGATCATTGGGAAAACGGCACGGAGTCAGGATATCTACTACTCTGTCAGTGTTCAGATCCAGAAGAACTTTGCCAAAAGCAAGTGGAAGGTGAGCTCCAAGTTTTCCTGTCCTACACTGTCTGTGTTGGCTCCAGACCTCAGGCTAAGCCCAGCACTTCTCTCTGGGTTGTTGCGTCCCTGATCTGCCTCCTGATTAAGGAACACAACATAGATTTTTGTGTTGTAATCAAGGTCCCTGATAACGGATGAAGGGCTCTCCTTATCCAGAAGGACAAATTGTTTCGTAAAAAATTAACTACTTAACAGTGCCCACACAGTTATGAAACCCAACTGATTCACAATGAACGTTATATGATCATGAGATCTCTCTGTTTGATTGCCTGATTTGAACCAAACCTTGGTCCTCTCTGTTGTGTTCCAGCAAGCCTTCAATGCCACAGTGGCCATCAACCACATGCGGAAGCTGCAGCTGGCTCACTCCGAGCAACAGGTCAGGATACCAGTGATCGTTCCAGACATCAAGGTCGTTGACGTCTCATCCCCTCCCAAGACCCGCAAGAACTTGAACCCCAACCTCCTAGAGCCCAAGGAGAACACCATAGGGGACCACATGGCCCTGCCGCCCAGCTCCAATGAGCTGAAGAGCCACCACCCCTTGAGGACCAGTCAAAGCGAGCCCCACCACGCCCCATGTATCTCTGAGCAGGGCAAGCATGTCTACCACTCAGAACCTGCCAATCTTAACGGGTACGTTTTGATGTCCTCTGGTGCTTCTCTGACCAGACTCCCGTGGCTCATTCAAACTAGTAGTTGTTCTCATTGTTTTGTATGTATTACTGCTGCATTGGTGTATCTTTGTTCATGTTGCAGGTGTGGGAACAGGGGCGTCAACCGCACTGGCAAGACCCTGCAGACTGGTGTGTGCTCTGTCATGTGAAGGAACTTGGAACTTGGAGCAGTTTGATTTTACTAGGTATGCGATGAGATGTTACCTGTGTACTTGACTCCATTTCCTCCCCAGACCATGTTGCATTCCGAGAGTGTATCGCTGGTGTACAGAAAGGTGTGTTTTCTTGTCTAAATGTGTGTCCCTGTCTCCTGCAGATCAGTTTCAGTCCACTGACTGAGCTGCTGTGGTTGCTTGGTGTGGGCCTGCCCACAACCTGAGATTGGCCCGGGTTTCTCATGATGGCCCGCCCGGCCAGAGAGTTTCAGAACCAGCAGGAATTCTGAAGTGTGCCTGCAGAAACCTCAGAGCAACTCAACAAAGCTTGCATAAACGTACCAACTACAGACAAACACACAAGACCTCTTTCACCAAAAGGTATTCCACCATCCAGTTCATCAACAGAGAGGGATGAGTGAGCTCACTGCGTACTGAGCCATGTGTATATTTCTTCTATTCAACGTAATCTCTGCTGTAACCAATGGTGTAAGGGACAGCTTGTTTGTATCGGTAACACATCAAACATTATTGTCTTTGTGTTCATATGCTTGTGAAAAGGCACTCACCAATTGATTACTGGCAGACCTTGAGTGGGTACAGTGCAGTACAGTATGCTTTCCAGAGTTTCATGTGATATGAGTCAAAACAAGGAAGAGAATGTGATTAGAGATGTCACATCCTTGGAAAGTTATTGAAACATGCTGGAAAATATGGAAAAATTGTATGGCCACTGCTGAAATGCAATCTAATTTTGCTCGAATGGAATATTGTAAAACTTTACCCTGTTCAATGTGCAATTTAGTCTTTATGACTATATCATGTCAACTTTTTTTTGTCAAGTTTTGTTTTTATAATATACATTACATTTTTGTACTGAAAATACCGAGCTTTTGACGTGTTCTGAAGAGTATATTGCAATTTCAGCTAAATAGAAACACCCATAGTGTTATTTTCACACTGTTTAATTATCCAGCACTGTAAATATGATTTACTATGTACCATTATTGACCTGCCAACTAACCAGGCCTCTCTATACAAGTGTAAATATAATGAATCTTAATGCTAAAAGAGATTATGAAGAGATATTAGTGATATTTCTCAAGTGATTAGTGGTATTACTCAATTAAATTGATCATGTTTCAATACTTCAATGCTTCAATAAAACACAGGATGAGTTGCTCTGTGTGTCATGCTCATTCGTGATTTGTATTGATAAATTGTTGAACACATTCAGTCTAATTTGTGTGTTTGTTATGGGGTTCCCTTGTATGTCTTCATCAATAAAGCCTGTGTACATCATCCTTGGCTGTTGTTCTTGTCTCTTCTCTCTCTGAGCAGGTCCTCCTGCTTTGACCTCATTGTGTCATTCCTTTGTCCCTAATCAACTTGACCATGATAACATAGTATGTATGTAATAGCAAAGCAAGTTAGGATACCTGTAGGTAGCAAATAGAGAAATACGGATCAATGACACTCAGTGGTGAGTGACCTGTTTTAGTTTGAAATTGACATAAAAATTAGATTTTTTTAGATTTCATCCAAGTCTTGTTGACTTCATAGGTCAAACATGTACAGCAGAAAATCAGGCAATTCCCTGCACTGAAATAATGAGGGTTAACTGTGCTTTTATATTTCCTAATCAGACACTATTCCATCATGTGGTTCTTCTGTGATTTGAGTGTACTTTTGCCCTCTCCTCCTGATGGTGGGGATCAAAACGCTTAACGGTCAGAGACTTAAGTAGCGTGGCAGCTCTCTCACCCACCCCCTACCTCTTCCAACCATAAGATAGTTGACCAGAAGTAATACTGGAGGAGACAGACTCCCCATTCAGGTTAAAGAGCATGGCACAAAATTCGGAAATATAGGCCAAAGGTCCCTGAACAGTATCTTAGTTTCCCCACAGTCACAAACACAACCAGCTGAACCCAGGGTCCTTAGTTGCTCCCTCCTTGCACACATGATATCTGTCCTGATATATTTCTCATGTATTACAGGAAGTTTAAAAGGTTAAATGAAACTGTACAAAACAAAAAGGCAAATGGCGCTTTTGATTAAAGGAAAAAAAATACATTTTAATCTTAAAAACTGTGAATGCTTTGACACATTTGCCACAATATTATTTTGTATTTTGTAAAGTACCTTCTTAATTTTTTATCATTTTATCAATTTTATCTCATGGCTATCTGGCACATCGAAAATAGATACAATATGTTTGCCAGCATGTTCCTTTTATTGCTGGACTTTGATCTGTCACTCATTCTGACAGACATTAATGATATAGATGTTTTTGTGTGTGTTTCGGGTAGGAAAACAGCCATACCTTTCACCACAGTCTACAGAATGGATTGCAAGGTTCAGTTAAAACCTACATGTTTTACTGAGTCTGTGTCATTTTGTCATTTTGTTATTACAACACATGGTTCTCGATGACAAGAATCAAAGTTTCATAAGTCAGACGACTGATGTCCTACTCTAGTCAAGCAGGTCAAAGGGCATGGCCCTCCACACATATACCCTAACTCCTCACATCAATTTGGACCCTTGACAGTCACGCTGTGAGGCCAAGGCACATTATCTTGTGACATACACAAAACTATAGCATGTATCTACAATTGTGTTTGATAAGAAAGTGACGACATCACAATAACCAACTACAAAAGGCATTACTGCAGCCAATAAATAGGACGGTTTTTACTCACAGGAGCATGTGACTATATTCAGCATTCTGATTGGATGTAAAGAAACCTCTCCCGATGGTGATCAATGTGCAACAAGACACTGGACACTCAATTACTTCTGATGGTCAATGTTCAGCTTCATGTGTAGTGTTCCTGTTAATCTAACCTTTCTATGGCTACTATTTTAGTTGTAAATTTTTGGGAAATTATTTAAATGTTATCTGTTACTGTTTGCCTAGTTCTGAAGATGGGATGACCAAAGATGCTAGGAGTGTGTCTAAATATAACAGTCCTCTCGTGTTTCCACCTTTGTGTTTTCACATTAGTAGCACAGTAAATTATTGTTTCCATAGACCTATTCAATTTAAAGAAAGTTTCACCTGCATTGAATTGTTCCTGAACATGTTGGTCTAGACTCTAGAGCATTGGGTCTGTTTTTTTAACCCAAACAGTGTATCACGACAGCACTTTCTTAATATCTCTTGGCATGTTTTCCTGGGTTTTGCACCAAAGACAATATTACCCTTGTACCCAATGCTCGTTAACATGAAAAAGCTCCATGTAAGTGTATTGCAGCCTGCAGACGGAGGACAGAGTGAAGTGCCCTCCCACACAACCCCCCCCTCCCCTCTACACACATACACAAGCACACACTCACAGAACCACCACCATAAAATAACACTGCTTCATGAATATTCATTATTTACAACATAGTGGGTGTTGACATGGATGAAATTGTGTTTAAATTCCAGAACCGCTCATTGTGTCTTTGCTTGTGGATGCTTGATTGAGGAGAACACTAAGGAAAGATCAGCATTCCGGGTCCCTACCTATACATGTAAGTACAAATTATACTATTCTAAACACACAAAAGATTATTATCCATCTTGATCTGTCTTCAAACAGAAAACCTTAATTTTCTGATCAGTTTTGCTTTCCCCTCCATGCAGTGAAAACTATCGCTATGGAGACAATGAGTGAAATCATCCCATTTGCCAAAGAGATGTTGAACCAGAAGCCCAGTCGGCTTATGCTGAAGATGTACATGCTGGGGACCACCCTGGCTTTCATCGGCATGGTGGGCGGGTTTGTGGAGACCGTCTGCCTCCCATTTGCTGAGCAGGAGCCCACTGATGAGGAAGTAACAGAGTTTGTCACAGAGAAGGTGATGCTGAAGTCACAAACAGCCATCTCTAAGCCTGATGTTGTAGAGGTGCTTCAAACTGAGATTGGGGTCAAAGCAAAGACCCTGCAGATGATTGGTAAGAGGAGGAGGTCATGTGCCTGTTGAAACGGAAATGCCTTCTTCGTCTGTACATTGCTGGAACTCTAACACAGCTGTCAGGACAACAGCTTACAAAACACATAGAATGTGGAAACAGAAGTTATGGAATACATACAATAAAATGAAGCACTGTACAGATTATCATATAAATAAGTCAAATCTAGGGCCCCCTTGGACAGATTGGCTGACAGGAATTGAGAAGTGGATGGACTTTAACTGCAGGCTACAGTGATGCCGGCTGCTGGGCAGCAGATGTTTCATGATGAAAGGAATTAAATTTGTATTTTATTTGGGCAACAAAATAAACCTGTTTTTCAGCTACTAACGACTCCTTACTTTTTTACTTGCAATGATAGAATGTGTGTGACTTTTGGAGGCAGTTACAAGTTAAGTCTCAATTATTTGAGGCAGTGATGATATGTTAAATATAACAAATACACACTTGTGACACACTTCCTCTATGATTTTATAGTAGGCCTATGTAATAGTATTTCTCATATAAACCAACCCAAATCAATTACTCAAATCTACCATTTGCAATGTGCCTCTGCAATGACACACTCCAACCAGCAAGCGTCAATAGCAAAAAATTCTACCTACTAACTAAAACGAGGTCAAAAAAGACAAAGAAAGAAGACTTCCGTGTGACAACTGGAAATGACGCTTGTCTGTTTTCGTTCCTACCTCTATGGTTCCTACATTTGCTGGTTTCAAGTTGAAGTAGCCTGACTTGCTCTTACTGGGGTTATGTGTTTGTAAAATTGTTTTAGAAGCACTCAAATTTGAACAAGAAAGGATGGCAGATCCTGCGGTGGCAGCCGGAGGATCGCTGAATTTAGGAGGGGTAAATACAATAAATTTTATTTGTGACGATACGGTGACGGTCTCGGATTAAATCCTGGCACTACGTGGCTCTACGATTTATTGAGAATACACACAGTAGGGGCCGTTGAGTCGTACCCAGTATGTTGAGGTTTTCCATGGCACTGGCAGCATCAAACATTTAGAACAATGACAGGTTGTTCACATGACAATGTCAGTCAGTTAGCTACTATAAAGCTAAATTGTTGTTTTACAGCGCTCAGGCGGCGGAAAGACAACCACCACTCCTGCAGAGAATTACCACCTCGCTAGGCGTCGAACTCTCCAAGTTGTGGTGAGCGCTCTGTTGACTGAGTGCGGGTTCGAGAGCGCAGAGAAATCCGCCGTGGAGTCACTAACGGAGATGATGCAGAGCTGTACGTCATGACGGTCACTGTTTTTCGTGAATGAGTATTTGTAGCTAGGTGTTTTAAATCAAATGCAGAGTAAGTTCTTTTTTTATTTTTTTTTAACGTCCTGTATTCGTTATCTTCTCTGCTGTTCCAGATATATCAGAAGTGGGACGATGCGCCAAAAGCTACTGCGAACACACCGCCAGAAGCATACCTACTCTCTCCGATGCTGTGGTCTCGCTCATTGAAATGGGTAGGGGAAGCGTTTTCTAGACATGCAGCTAGAATGTTTCTTTTAAAGTCTGATTCAATTTAATAATATTATTTTCCTTTCCCTTAAAAAAAAAAAAAAAAAAAGGCTTCAATGTGGACACTCTACCAGTGTATGCCAAGAGATCCCAGAGGATGGTGATAACTGCCCGTGAGTAGGCCCTCTCTGTGCTGTCCTTATGCTTGGATGGAAACCAAATTCCGTTAGTTTCACTAACGATAGGATTCATTGAAAAATGCCATTGTAAACAATTTAATACAGGACATGGTCAGCACAATTTTCATGGAATGTTACCTCCCGGGGTATTTAATATGGCATGAAGATGGGAACTGATCATTCTGTGTATTGCAGCTCCAGTGACAAACCCGCCTGTGGTTCCCAAGGCCTTGATTGCTGGGCAGAAACGTACGCATCCCTCCCATATCCCCAGCCACTTCCCAGAGTTCCCAGACCCTCACACCTACATCAAAACACCTGTGAGTCAACCCCTATTTCAAACAGAGGAAATGAGCCTGTATTACCACAATTTCATAACCAACACAGATCTTATCATCAACACTTTCAAATGTTCGACCAAAACTACCTGGGTGAAGGAGCTAACCCCCGTCCTCTCTCCCCCAGACGTTTCGGGAGCCTGTGTCAGACTACCAGGTGGTGAGAGAGAAGGCGGCGTCCCAGCGGAGGGATGTGGAGCGGGCGCTGACACGCTTCATGGCCAAGACGGGAGAAACGCAGAGCCTCTTTAAAGATGACATCACTGCCTTCCCGTGTGAGTGGTTGTTGTTGTCCAGAGATAGCCTACCCTCAGTCTCACTCCAGCCCCCCGTCCCCCCTGAAGGTCCAGCTTTAGTTCCTCTCACAGCTTCACCCTAGTGGTTTCTTCCTGCTGGACCTCCAAGACAGATTTTGGTAGTTTGTTGTTTGTTTGGGTATTGATTGATTTGCTTTTTTGGTGGGGGGGGCTTTTGTTGTGTCAGTGATCGCAGCGCAGCGGAGCGCCATTCCATACCTGAGTGCTCTGCTCCCTTCAGAGCTGGAGCTGCAGACCCTGGAGGAGACGGACTCCTCAGAACAAGATGACCAGACAGACAGCGAAAACACTCCTGGCAACATCATCAGCGTGAGTCCTGGCAGGAAATATGCCTGCCCGACGATACAACCATATTTCCCTGTCAAAATGAGACTTCAATTACATTGGGACAGTATCTTTGGATTATCTGCAGTATCGCAGCAATTTCAGTCAGCCTATCAGATCACTTGATGCTTCGGCCTGCAGCTATGCTGTGCACAGTACGTTTCTAGAGGCTGAGTTTAGGGGTTTATTTGAGATCAGTGCCTATTTTAATGCTGCATTGTGTCTAAGGCTTTATGTGTGCAACCATGATAAAAGGAAATGTTTCCCCCTCAATGCTTTGGTAGGTAACCAAGCCATCACTTATTAGTGTAGATTATCTATAGTTTGCAGGGGAAAACCAAATACTGCATGAGAATGTATGTCCCTCACAATATGATCCTTGCTAAATGACCTTTTCATGGAAACCCTGTCATTTCTAATTTGATTATAATAAGTAATGTTTCATTGCACTCTAAGGCTGTGCAATGAAAACAATCTGTGATAAATGTCCATTCAAAACCACCAATTTAGCTGGGTACCTTCTGTTTGTTTTTCTTTACTAAACCAGGATGATCCGGGAGCTGATAAAGAAAATTCAGTGTTGCCCCCTGGGGGTGTGGTGCCCTCAGTGAAGGCCAGTGAGGAGAACATGATAGACAACCCATATCTGAGACCAGTCAAGAAACCCAAAGTAAGGAGAAAGAAGTGAGAATAATTAAAATGTTGTGAAATTAATATGGACTCCTATCTGTCAGCCACAACAAATGGAACATTCTAGACCAGCTCCACCACCCTGTGCCTCTATGAGAAGTGGACCCATAGGGAGAATTGGTGAGAACTCTCAATCTGTGCTTGCAGCTGAAGGGAGACTCTGACTTGCAACCCTGGCCAAATGTGCACAACTGAGCATCAAGTGTTGTGGTAAATAAAAAAATAAAAAAGGTGTAAAATGTTTTCCAACTGTATCAAGGTTCCAATTTATGTTTGGTAATTTCCTAATTATGCCAACAGTTATATGAGCATATTGAGCAGGTCATGAATGTTTGTTTTTTGTTGTTGTGAAAACCTTTCTGTTCCCCCAAGACACATTTGAATCTATTACAGTACCCAACAGTAGAAATGGGCACAGACGTTTCATCTGCCATGTCCAGGTTCAGTATCTAGTAGAGACCATGAAAGATGGCTGTATACATCAAAAAAGTAGTTTATTTCTGCCTGTAATGGAATGGGCCTCTAGAAGAATCAGGAGTAGAATAGACTGAGGTATGCTTCTCTGGTCCTCTGCTTTTGAAACTCCTTGTCACAAGGGAGCTGAACATAATTAAAGACAAAGAAAAAACATAGAAGTGTTAAATGTTGCTGCAGGACAGTACAGTACATATATCAAAGACCACAAATACAGTTCAATTAGTATTTT
This sequence comes from Hypomesus transpacificus, assembly GCF_021917145.1. NCBI lineage: Eukaryota > Metazoa > Chordata > Actinopteri > Osmeriformes > Osmeridae > Hypomesus > Hypomesus transpacificus. Next base: position 10,718,656 of record NC_061077.1, read on the forward strand.
GTTTTCAGAATTAAAAGATGAATGAGAAGTTTGAGTTTACCATACCCAGTATGTTACAGTTCTATGTACAATAACAAAATAAACAACAGGGAATTCTTGTCTGTCACTGTACATTTCTCATTATTTTAGTTATATCGTTTTTACCTGTGGTTTCTGTTTTTATAATAAAAATGCTTACAAAAATATTTGCCATTTTGCTTTCATTATCACAGCTCTGCTTAATGAAATCAAGTTAGATAAGTAAGGTAGCATAACAATGACTTGTTAAGCTCATCCACACACCTCCATCTTGAGTGCTCTCCTCTCTGGCTTAGACAGTCTAGCCCAGTCTGGAGAACCAAACTTCATAGGCCAGGACACTTTCTTGCTGCAAGAAACCTCTGGAGTGTATGCCCCAGGGCTGCACAAGTACATTTGTCAAGATTAATAGGCTATAAATGTAGTTGAATAAGCATACAATGCATCACATGTCTGAGGTTACCAGTGCAGAATTGTAGTATTAAAGCCACCACTTACTCACCCTGGATTGCAGTCAGCGTCAACAGACTTAGTCCTGAACCTCAGATTGGTGCTGTTGAAGGGTGTTCTGTTGGGAATGAATACCTTAGGCCGGGTGTTATCCGGCTGATACTTCTGAGGTGAAAGTACGATTGTCTGGAGTTTTGTCAAGAGAGTGAGAAAAAGATTAATACAGCTCTTCACACACTTAATGTAAGTTGACGAGATGTTGTAACAAACCTGAGTGTTGGGCATAAATCGTGCAGCAGTCCTTGCAGCAATAACGTATCCTTTATTACTCTCAGGTCTCACTTGTATATCATGCGCAAATTTATGAATCTATGATGGAATATGCAGGAAGAAATCAGGGATTGTCCAAACAGGCTATTTTTTCAGTTGTTTCGTGATGGTTCATTGAAAGTAGGAAGTTGCATGGGTTTTATCATACATGGGTCACTTACCTCGTGATTGTCATAGCAGCCAGGGCCAAGATGTGGGTCTCCTTGATATGACATCGTGTTGCCCAAGCGATTAGGAGCATAGTGGGTCGGGAACACTTTCCTCTCCTGGCAACTTGCAAAAGCTACTCTCCCATGGGCACCTAACACAAATCAAGTTTCAAATAGGTAGCACTACATATTTTATGATGTTTTTAAGACGCCGCAACAGTTATTTTACCTGAATACCGTACAGCCATTATTTCCTTTTGTTGTCTAGTAACGATGGTAACCAGGTGGTCGTTCGTAAATTGATAAAAAAAAATACATTATCAGTCAGTCGTGGACATTTTCTTGCATCCTCGGTGAAATATTTTTATATAGGCAATGCAATTTAAACGCCCTACCACGAGCATTTCAGCGAGACGGGTAAAAAAAACATTGATTCCTCAATTTTGTAATTCAAACGCGCGGTTTATCAATATTTTATTTGGCAACAGTAAGAGTACAGCATCAACATGGTCCATTCTCGCAGAGCATAAACCTATACATGTATACTCTTGGCACTAAAATAGGGAGATTTCTTATAAATAAATGAATTTATTCTAAGATAAAATATTATTTAATTCAACTGTTGCATTGGCACGTGTCATATTTAGCAAGCATTACAATCTATTTCATCTCAAATGTTCTTTCAGCATAGCATGCAAATAGACTTCAGTTTGGGGTAAGTAAAACAATGAAACATTCTTTGCGTCTCAAAAGGCAACCCAAACGTTCACAAGCATGTATCGACACACAAATTAAACTTCATATATACACAAATAATTATTTCATCTACGTAGTCTTAAATTATACAGGTGTGAAACTTACTGATAGACTAAAACCAAATTACAACTCTCATGCTGTAGTTACATTCCACTCAAGAGTGAGATTGAGTACCTTAACAAGGTAGAAGAATACTCAAGTTATGTATTGGCAAAGAAGATCTACAGTGCACTCTCTGACAATTTCTTGAATGGTAACCATACATTTGAAGAACCAAGGGTAACTCACTTAACTCGCAATCACTAACAGTTCAATGATGACGGGAATTAATGGAATGTACCAAGGAAAGAAGGTTTCAATGATGGAGAAAAATCAGGCACGGTTTCCAGATGAAAGTTTAGGCTTGACAGCGGGAAAGACAAGGAGCTAAATCAACAGAAGTGACGTTCTACTGAGGTACTGAACAGCTGCTCCGAAGTAAGAAAGGAAGGGCCCTCAGCAAAGTGGAGGATGGCATCTTGTCTCCCTTTAACCATTCAGGGGCACTGAATTGGCGGTGTGTGTTACTCAGACAGAGGCACAGAGATGGAGGGACCTTTGGGGTTGTCAAAGCGGTCCATGGTGTGGACCTGCATGATCATGTGCAGACCGTAGGTGAGGATCAGCAGCATGATCAGTGAGGTGATCAGGCCCATCCAAATGGCTGGCGTGAAGAAGCCTGCACAGTCACTGGCATAGGAGAAGTCTGTTGTTCCATTCAATATATTAAAGCCCTGGATCTGCAATACAACAAAAGATAGGTTGGGAAATAAAAAATAAATAATGAATAAATATAGGATAACAAATAATAAATCGTGATGGGGGGGGGGGGGGGTTCACACAACAGCACTTCAACTAAAGCCTTAAGACATAGCTGCCCACTTGTAGGAGAAAGCTAAACCACACAAGTACCGACCTGAAAGTCAATGAAGTTGAGTCTCCATTTGGGGCGTTCTTCAGTGGCCGGAACCAGCAGGGCGTCACGTTCGCTGCTGACAGACTGACAGTGGAAGGAGTACTCAGAGGGGGCGTAGATGCCACGGCTGCCGTTGAATGTCGCCGTTTCACCTTGACCCACCACGACCACATTGTTTAGGGTGAACCAGTTTCGGCCTGAGACAGGGTAGCGCCGCTGGCTCATGTTGAAGCTGTAGATTAAAGCTTTGGGTTACCAACTGAGCACTATTGAAGTGGATGGAAGGATGCTCAGTATGTTCTTTTTTTTTCTTTTCATAAGGCTGTCATGGTTGTTGTCATATTTTTAAGCCTTTTCTTTCGCCACAACATCTTATGTACAAGGGCTCCATTTTATTCCACTTACGTGAGACGGACGGTTGTGTAAACAGGAAGAGATTCATAGTTCAGAACAAGTCTGCAAAGAAAAAGACGGAACAGTTACACATCAATCAACTGATATTGTCTGTTTGTTTTGACAAAAAGAGAAAGATATGGACACAATATGGCTTGGTCAGATTATGGATGATAAAAACCAATTTGTCAAATCTCTAGGAATAAGTAGCAGGACTAGCTTTCTCACTGTGAGGTGTTGACGTTGCATTGGGAGCCATCCATGGTTGGAGTGAAATTAGCCAAACGCACCCACTCGCCAGTTCCAAAACTAACTTCGAGGTCCTGTGCCCAAAGCATGATGCAAGGCCTTCCCTCAGTGTCATTGAACATCAAGGGTGCCTTGACGGTGTCTTCCATGGCTTGTAGCAGAGACCGGCCTTTAGGTTGGCCAGCTGACACCTCCGCAATCACCTGGGGGACAAAGGAGTGGAAACCTCTTTGACCTGTTCTAAACTGCTCGCATCTGCTTTCAATGTCTGATAGAAACAGGGTGTACACGGGAGGGCTTCATTGGCTGTACATTACCCGTGATGGCTTCAGCCCAGTGTAAATGGAGATATACGGAACATTCTGGCCTTTCATGATGCTCAGAACCTTTCCAATGACTTCATCTGTAGAAACAGGTACACATTTGATCACAAAGAGGTCTTCAACATATGAGAAAAAAAACTATGCAATTAATATTACTTGAATACAATTCCTTGTACAAAGTTAACTTAATTTACCATTGGTTTTCAGGACTTGCTTACAGGACATGGATGTACTAAAAAACAAACATAATACGTTTCAAGGATTAGTACATTTTACACCATCTACTATCAATAGACTTCTTAATCTTGGCATGCACTTTAAAATAACCCTTCACATATCTGCCATGGATCTGTACCCAGCAGAATATGGCAAATTGATGATCAGCAGGTTACTAGCAGATGCATTCAGGTGAAGATGGGCCAGCGTGTCTGGGTCTATGAGGACAGGAGAGACGCCCAGCTTGTCCTGCAACAGAGCCGGGATAGCGCTCGAGCCAGGCCATGCCAGAGCAGGCAACACCAGCTGTGAAGGGGAGGCTCGCAACGCAGACTGTTGGAGAAATGGAGAAGGACACAGAGAAAGATGGATGGTTACTAGGCAGTCTCTGCCTGCAAGAAAATTATTTATATTATAGCCCAGATCTTACCTCAAGGTTGGGAAAGGCACTATCTTTTTTGTTTCCAAACACTCCACCATACATTGTGAAGTCGTCCTTGCTCAACTAGACAGAACAAGCACAGTGAGAATTTTAGGGAACTGGCCAATGTTAGAAGAAGACACATTCATTTATTACATAACACAAAATAAATAATATTCTAATTTAGAAGTTGTTTTAATTCAACGCAACATACAGAGGGGTATTTTGACCAGCAACTTCTTAATCTGCTATAAAATTCTCAACCACTGAGCTATTCCTACCAGAACCCAGAACTCAGACTGAGCCACTCTTTCTGAGCTTAACTGGGTAACTTCCAGATTGAAGTAATGGGCCTGGTTCAGAAAGGAAGCTGTGTGTGCAGGGGGAAGTGAGGCTCATTGTCACACCATTGTGAGAATATCACAGCATCACGAGTGCCTACAGCATGGCTGTCATGCTAGGAGAGTTAAAAACGTGTTGTGTCAACACGGATTTAAGTGTATTACTCTGATTATGGGCTCGATATTAAGAGCAACGTTACACGTAACCGTTTGAGCTTCTCACCTTCTCCTGAAGAAAGAGTATTACGTTATGTGGGCCAGGGCCCATGGCAGAGTTAAGGTAGGACAACCACTGGCTATTAGACGTGATATGGCCAGCTGAAGGTGAACCAAGTGGTGTTAAACTGTACCTGTAGAGACAAAACATTCAAACATTGTCATCCTATTTAAATCACATGATCTGTTCTCCTCAAATAGCTAACCTACAACATTCCACAACACAAATAAGCATTCTAACTGAACTGGTTGCCTGAAACATCATTGAGTTGTAAATATTCATGAAATATTTTGAACATACAGTTAGTATACATTAACAACTTTTAGCTTTAAAGTTGTTAGCATAAGGCTATGCTAGCTAAATACCTAGTCGTAGCTGATGGGTAGCTAGCAGTGGCTGCATTAACTATAGTTATGGAAGTGATTAAAACTTACTATAACTATTAGTTTTGAAATACAAAAATCACGTATTTACCCGTCACTGGACCACATTAATAGTGGCACTTGGCTGCTACAGCTTCCAATCGAGAAAATTGAAAATAAAAAGGCAAATAAAGCCATGACACTAGACTTTCTCGACTGCTCAACTCCTGCCATTTTCGTTTTCCGCAAAGTCTGGATCACGTGGTACACATCAGCTGACTGTCATATGTCGACGGTAAACTTCCTTCTTTACGCTTGCCCTGCCCTGCCCAAAACGAAAAAAGAAACGTTCTTACCGGATTGAGTCAATGCACCATGAAAAAGCTCAGTGTAAAAGAAAAGTATTTTTTACAAGGCTCACTTCTGCTAGGTCAGCTTTTAATCAAACTATCCTGATCGATAAAACGAAGCTACTGCAATTAGGCTACTGCTGACTACAATCAATCAAGATCTTGCCAAAACATGTTGGAGATATTAACTGTCGTAAAGTAGTCTACGCTGAAATTAAAATAAGCCTATTGCTAATTTTACGCCATATTCGTTTATATATAACGGCGAGAAAGTTATCCATTGTCTCCTAAATGTTTAAGTAATTTGGCACAACTCAAGATAACCTGAGGCGCTATCCTTGGTGCTGAATTAGAACCTGGTGACCATCCACATATTATTTAAAAAAAGTATTATAAAGCTAGCAGCCTCCTGCAATTACAGTCAAACTATTGACCGTATAAAACCCAATGCAATAGTTTAGTTGCCCCCATTCTGTCCCTGGGGTTACAAAATAGCTAGGCCTACTTATTTGGACCCTTTATTGAGGAATACAACAACTAGAAAAGCTGCGTTTTACTCCATAAGAGTAGCCTAATCGTCATATAGTATCACAACATTTTATGTAAACACCCAAAGTAAACTATAATAAACTCTTGATCACAGCAAGGCTCTATTCAGCGAGTTGGCGGAGGAATACCACTGCATCATCCACACAGCTGCACCTATCTGAACTGAAAGATAGGGGAAAAGAAGATAAAGCGAACAATTAAAACCTACAATTGTCTGCATTGACCATATTGAAAAAGCAAAGTACGGTCATTTGGCTAAATAATTCTTTATTATGTAGTTGGGTGGGTTGAAAACACCTACAGTTCTTCGCAGGCTGTTTTATGTTAATTTATCTGTGGTTTTGTAAGATCACAAACAGGGGAGGTGCACTACTTTCCGACGCGAACGCACTAGCAGTGTTCCACAGGGTTCTTCGTGTAGGGCCATCTTTGGTCGTCCTCGCCGGTGACAGTGTGGACCATATTCCACTGTTCATTTACACCAGAAGATAAATTAATAAAATATAAACTTGAAACGCCATCTAACTGACAAACTGTTGTGTAAAGAAAGAGTGTTCGTTTGCATTTGCTTTAGCGCTGATTATTTCTCTCAATCTCTTTCAATTTTACAAAGCAAAAGAGGGCGAGACAGGAGAGGCGGTGATACAACATGGATGAGGAATATGATGTGATCGTTTTGGGCACCGGACTTACAGTAAGTAATCAGAATTAATTTGCTTCTTATAACCGACGGGGTGTGTGTTTTTCATTGACTTTGAAATGAATGAAGTTGCAGTGTCTGGCACTCATCTCAAATGTCCAACCCATCGTCTCTGCATCTCTGACAATAATAAATTATAAAATATGCTCTATTTAAAATTCGCTTTATAAATTATTGCTGTGACTGAAAAAAAAACGATTCATAGTATAGCCTATTTGCAAGTGTTGCCAACAGTCCAAGCATTGTTCATTTGGAATCGTTGTGCAGCATCTTAGGCGTAACCCTACTAAATGTGATAGTAGTCCCCCGTCTCATGGATAGGCCTACATATAAAACGTTAACGCAGGCCTGAGAATGGTTTTAAATGATTGATTCTGTCCCCAGCACTGTGTTGTCGCTTCAGAAATGAAACCATGTCCGTGTAAAGGCAAATCGAAAAATGTCCATCATACCGACTTGCCATTCTGTCTTGTAGCCTAACCTATCCCCTTTCAATGTTACTCGAAAACATCAGTTATTCATGCACAGTCACTATTACATACGACTTAATTGTAATAACAGTTGAATTAGGTATTTGCTATTAAAGTAGAATTTTGAAGATATGAGTAGTCCATAGTTAATTTGCTGTTATCAACAAAACAAAAGTCTGCGGTTGTTATAACGATTTAGATTATGATTGTTATTATTAATAATACTATTGTTAAAGTTAGTATACAGGCATTTATATGATATTGACGGCACATCGACTCGCGCATGCGCGGCGACGTTGCTCATGCAGCCCCTCCCTCGTACAGCCTCCCTCTGTTCTCTTTTGCACACTCACACGCAACACTGAAACATCCCATTTCATAGAAATGAATGTACATTCGGTTTGTAAGAAAGTGGTGAATGACATTACAGTAAATGTCGACTTATCCACTGCATTGTCTAGGAATGTATTCTGTCTGGGATCATGTCTGTGAATGGGAAGAAGGTTCTCCACATGGACAGGAACCCCTACTATGGAGGGGAGAGCTCCTCCATCACTCCCCTGGAGGAGGTAAGGACTGGCACAACTACACTTCCCATATGAAAGACTAGGGTTTGGCATTTCATCATAGCTGATTTCTTATACAGATTCCTGGAAATCTAGTTTTCAAGTTTCATTGATGTTGGCTGTGGTGAATGTCCTCTGCCCTGTAGGTGTACAAGCGCTTCGACCTCACAGACAGCCCCCCCGAGTCGATGGGACGAGGACGTGACTGGAACGTGGACCTCATCCCCAAGTTCCTGATGGCCAACGGTCAGTCACTGGTTTACCAGGTTTTGTACATGGGGAAGATGTTCCAAAGAACATTATTTATTGTTGATCTGTCTTACTAAAGTACAGAGAATACAAGCACATCATGGAGCATGGGAGCTCTCAGGTCTCACTCATCTTTACTGAATACATAAAATCACCCTGTTATAATGTTCTTAGGAAAGTGGGAATCAGAATGCAGCATAACCTCTACAAATAAATTATTAATTATTAACCTAACAACAACATGTTAACATCTGTCATGCACGTTGATTTGAATAAAGATCCACGTAGATATGAATGAATCAAAATATGTTTTTGGAGTAGATTAAAACATGTTAAAACCATACAGCAACCCCAAAAAACAAACATATTTTGTTAATTTCTATCATATAAATGCAGGTCAGCTTGTGAAGATGCTGCTATACACAGAGGTGACTCGATACCTGGACTTCAAAGTAGTTGAAGGTAGTTTTGTCTACAAGGGAGGGAAGATCTACAAGGTGCCATCAACTGAGACTGAAGCGCTTGCTTCAAGTGAGTTCAGCGGTATGCTACAGCATACTTCAAATTGTGTATTGTCAACATTAAACTCGCTATTTCATTACTGTATGAGACTACAATGAAACTTTTGCCTTCTCAAGATCTCATGGGGATGTTTGAGAAAAGAAGGTTCCGGAAGTTCTTAGTGTTTGTGGCCAACTTTGACGAGAACGACCCTAAGACCTTTGAGGGCGTCGACCCCAAGCTAACCACCATGAGGGATGTTTACAAGAAGTTTGACCTTGGGCAAGACGTCATCGACTTCACCGGCCACGCCCTGGCCCTGTACAGGACAGACGAGTAAGTGCAGACAGGCAGTCATTATTCCCCTGAATGTCAAAGAAAGTGTCAGTCGTTACCAAGTTGTCACGGTGATATTTCCATTACACAATGTGGCCATGTAGCTAATCATCGCACACGTTCTCTCATGCTGTTCCATCGTGTTTGCAGCTATCTTGACGTCCCCTGTTTGGAGACAATCAACCGTATCAAGCTGTACAGTGAGTCCCTGGCCCGGTATGGGAAGAGCCCTTACCTCTACCCCCTGTACGGACTGGGGGAGCTGCCCCAGGGCTTTGCAAGGTCTGTGCATCAACACACTCCTCCCTGGAATGAATCAAGTCCAATTAATTTCCCAACAACCAGTCAAAAAGTTGAACAATTATCCAAGGCAAAAAAAGGCAAAAAAACCCCCACACATTTATCACAATGACACACACAGATGCACACACATGCAGGACAACACTACTCCACTTACACAGTGGCATAGGCCAAGGAGTGTAAGTGGGTCTTAAGATACGATTTAAAAACATCAATAGTGGGGGAGGATCTCATAACGAGCGGAAATTTATTCCAGAGCCGTGTTGCCACTGAGAAGACTCGATGACCCTTAGATTTCAAACGGCAATGCAAGTGAACACAACCACGACCATTAAACTGAACAGGACCATAGACTATGTATTTCTGTCTTACGAATCCTATTAGGCTGAGTGCAATCTACGGAGGAACCTACATGCTGAACAAACCTGTGGAGGAGATAGTGATGGAGGATGGCCACGTGGTTGGAGTGAAGTCAGAGGGAGAGGTAACGTCACAACAAGCTTCATTGATGTATTTGTTCGGGATGACCTTTCAAAACTCAGTTAGACTGGTACTGAAGGACAACACGAAATAGCTAAGTTTGAATACAGTCTATGGTGTTTGGACAGGGGATAAACTCCTAAGGATCTGTGTGGGCCCTTTCCTCTGTGGCAGGTGGCCAGATGCAAGCAGCTGATCTGCGACCCCAGCTACATCCAGGATCGTGTGCGTAAGGCTGGTCAGGTGATCCGTGTCATCTGCATCCTCAGCCACCCCATCAAGAACACCAATGATGCCAACTCCTGCCAGATCATCATCCCTCAGAACCAAGTCAACCGCAAGTCAGGTGAGGAACCAACCTGTTTGTTTCCATTTCACATTTGCTTTATTGTCTTTTACAGTATAAACCTGGCCTGGTCATCCACATGTATATATTCATTGGATATTAATTCAAGGTTGTTGGGGGTGATTCATTGACTGTTGTGTCTCGCTCCCTATCCTCCCTCCATGTAGACATCTATGTGTGTATGATCTCCTATGCCCACAATGTGGCGGCCCAGGGCAAGTACATCGCCATCGTCAGCACCACGGTGGAGACCAGCGAGCCGGAGGCTGAGATCGAGCCTGCTCTGGAACTTCTGGAGCCCATCGACCAAAAGTCAGTCCTGAGTCTGGGGTCACTAGTGCCACCTACTGTCCTGTCCCCTGACACGGCCTGCTCACTATATTCCACACTGTGTACGGTGCATTTGGTCTATTATTGACCAACTCCATCAATGACCACTGTCTTCTCCGCCTGCAGGTTTGTGGCCATCAGTGACCTTTATGAGCCGACAGACGACGGCACTGAGAGTCAGGTGAGTCCAACTCTTAGAGCGTACGATCAAGGGAGGAGAGGTGTGTGTCGGCATGTGAAGGAGAAAAAAAAACCCTGTCCAATTTTGCATCCTTTGCCCAGATCTTTGCCTCCCGAGCCTATGATGCCACCACTCACTTTGAGACCACCTGCAACGACATCAAGGACATCTACAAGCGCATGACCGGAAGCGACTTTGACTTTGAGAATATGAAGCGCAAACAAAATGATGTGTTTGGGGAGGATGAGCAATAAGAAGGGCAGGGCTCCAAGAAAGGGAGGGAATCTGAAAACAGTAAAGAAAGGGCAGAACCTCTGGTGGAGGGTGGCGAGACAGGGGGAAGGTGGCGTTGAGTGGAATGAAGGGGAGGACGAGGTCTTGGTAAGGTAGGGTTGATGAGGGGTGGGGGTTCAGTCTTAAGTCATCCTCCTTTTTCTTATGCTCTTCCTTCTTCTGGCACGGCCTCTGACTCAAACATGTTACCACACACATACACACACACACACATACACACACGCACACACATTGTTCCCAGACTCACATTCCCTATCTCTATCACTGAAACGCAGGGTTGATATGGTCTTTTCATTCCATTGTAGATTCTATAAACATGTCTTGAGTCTTACTATTAGGAGAGGTTGACCTGTTCACTGTTGGTGCAGTTTCAAAGCCTTTAACTCTTTCTTCATGTGTTTGGTCTGTCCTCTCATTGCTGGTAGGCTAGGGAGCTGAAGAGACAAAGACATCAACATTGTTTAAAGCTGGTGTCAGAAGAGATAAACAGTGTCGTGTAAAACCTGCAGTTTTGCCATGACTGTTTGCTCCTTCTCTGAATCTGTCACCTCTACTTGGCATGCATGCATCTTTTTCACACAGTAGTATTGTACATAGAACATGAAGACACTGCGGTATGAAGGCTGGGCCATTCCACGCATCCCTCCTGTCAACCCTGCTTTCACCTTCTTACTTGGTCTTTTACCTGTGTTATTTCAATAGACTGCTCCTTTTGTGGCAAATCTCTCAGTCAGGCAAAATGTATTGAAACATTATATATCAATGGGCTGTTCTGTCAACTGATAGTGCTCACTTTGCAATGCTGTTGTGTACCCTGTGCTATAGCAGGCAAGCTAACCGGTGGCTAACTGTTGTCCCCTAAAACTGTTTTTGTTTATACATGTGTGATGTCAGAGTTGACTTTGAATTGTTTACTTTCTTACGTTTTAAATTATTAAGAATTTTATTTCAGAATATTTGGTGCACTTCTCACAAGCTGAAGTTATGAAGTTTACTGAGTTGGTATGGAAATTGCGTTGTGACACTCTAAAGTGGACTTAACATTAAAAAGGGAAGGTGAAAGGTGATGCGAGGGATGGTTTGGCATGTTGGTAGGGTTACACATGAAGAGTGGTAGATTTGAAATGAAAGACATTGATTGAAAAGGAGGCCTGACGTTGTTGAGATGCAAAGAGGGTGATGAGAATGTATACTTGAGATGTTGCAGGCTTGATATCAGGACCCTTATGAGTGAAGAAGGAAGACTGAATTTTCGGCTTGTAGTGAAAGCACCAGATCATGTCTAGGTTGTTGGAATGCTTGTGTATGTCACCGAAGTAGATCAATCCCCCAATAAACTAAACCCTGTGATAACCCTTAGAGTAGACAGCAGGGAACGCTGGACACTCCCAAAGTAGTACTCTGTAGCATAAAAGTCCTGAGCCATGGTTTAAAAGTGCCACCCCACAAGAATGAACCAATATGTTTTACTTGGTTTTAGCCTTAATTTGGGGTCTTATCCAATATTTTTTGAATCTCTCAAGATTGGACCAGTACATTAAAAGAAGGCAGAGGCCACTGCACCACTGACTGTTATGACGAGGGTAGTCTGTTGTGAGATGGACAGCTTGAAGCAGTCTTTTTACCCCCCCACACAGGAAGTCTAGTTCAGTGGTCTTGTCTCTGCAGTTGGCACTACAAACAGTGTCATATATGGCGACCTCCATTGTGTTTTGAGTTCTCCTGCTTGGCAGTTGTGTTTTACCCCTCTGTGTTTACATACTTCAGGTTTAAAGAGCGGTCTGAAGCCTAGTTAGTGAATCAGTGAGTTACTGTACATATCAGTGGAAGACAGATGAGATGCTACACCCTTACCCATAACACATTAACCAAGGTTGAGTTGGCACTATACTCCTCTTATATGACCGTGCCCTTCAGCACTCCCTCAATGACTCTAAACTAAGTTATTAACTCACGTTTGGGGTTTTTATGTGTCTTATTGTAATGGTATTATTTATTTGTTTCCACTGAAGTTAATGGTGAAAGGTGAAAATGCTGAATATGCTATGCTATTAGTTTGTTCTCTTACTGATACAACTCAACTGATCTCAAAGTGATCCATACCCACATCATTGTTTTAGTTTGTTATTTGCTGTGTCATATGTTATGTTTGGCCTATGTTTGTGATCACCCCAGTGTTTCATTGGTTTGATATGATTAACCGTCTTTAACAAACAGGTTTTGATTGAAGGATAGCAAGTAATTGAATCACCAACCTTCACAGGAATCTCTGCAGTTTCAAACTGAGCACTTTTAAATATAGCATGGTCTTCATCCTGGAATCATGTTGGCTGAACTGGAATAATGTGGGAGTTTCTCTCAGTGTAGTCATAAAAAGAGTTGACCCTTTTTTCACCAATAGATGCTGTCTCATCTTTTTATTTATTTAAAGAAAATCCTAAAAGTGTGGTGGTACCATTTTCCATCAAGTTTGGCCTTTTACGTAAAACCCACTATTGACAACATCCCTTGAAATTGACAAAAGTGATAGTTCAGACTGAGCAGTAGACAACTCACAGTCCTTGTTTGATCACTAGTATGTGAACAATGCCTAATGTCTTGTGTAACAAATAAAATGAATTAAACTATGAACGAAAGATAAAAAAGATAGAAAAATAAAAAGCACATGGCAAACCTGAAAAGTCTGACAGCGCCTCTCTGTGTCTGAGTGTGTAAAATGATACACTTGTCCAAGTATCCCAAAAACAAAAATATTTATATAGGTAATATTTTATGGAACATACATACAGTATATACACACTTACTTTAACTTAAACTTAAACAAAAAATACAACTCGGAATCTTTCAAAAAATAACATTTCCATAATGTCAACTATCATTAAGATATCAGATATAGAATAAAAACCACTTGAGAAACATCCATTTTAAGAGTGACAGAAATGTGCTAAACCTGGAGTGATTGCTGAGGAATAAAATGGTTCTTAATTTCTGTTGCCATATGAACAGAAGAATCATTTGGTCATTGGTCTTGTTTTTAAGGCACTGCTGCGCTGTGACATCACATTACCCAATATGAGGATCATTAGCATGGAAAACTGAATACACCGTGTACCCTGGACTCAAGTCCCAGAGCTGGCTTGTCCTGGAAGGCCTTTCCCATAGCCTGAGCTGCCCAGAGTTGAAAGGGGATGGAGTGGAGTGTTTATGAGTGATCCACCACGTAGCTCTGGTATGGCTGGCCCAGCAGCCTCTGTACCTCTGCCTTGGGCACCACCCAGCACCTACCCAGGTGGTGCCTTATCATCGTATCCTTCAGGGTCTTGTCCTGTAGAGTGACTGGCATCTTCATATCCCCCCACCTCAGAAACCCCTTAGCCAGGACCCCCTCTTTACCGGGCTGGACGCCAGAGGGCCCATCCTGGGACTCTGTCAGCGCAGACACACTCATGTCAGCATGCTGGAACTGGCCTGTGGAGAGGACAGGGAGAGGGGGGTGGGATCATAGGGGGAAAATACGGAAACAAGTGAAATAGCCAGGAAATAAAAAACAAGATGAACATGATATCCTTGTAAGTGCTGAGTTTACCTAACAGGCCTTGAGTTGAGGACGAGAGCCCATGCCCATCAGTGATGTAGAAGCCGAGATGAGCCAGCTGCAGGTAGCTGGGGTGTTGGTAGTGGTGGAAGAGAACCAGGAAACGCACGTCCTTGCCCAGCTCTATCCAGCAGCTCCCATGATTGTCTATAGCAACCTTGATGCCCTGCCTCATCACTGAGCCCTGCTTGTCGGTGGGAAGCACGTTCCTCCCTTCCCCCTCCACGACCACAATGTCCAATGACAGCGTGATGACGATGCCATCAGGACCGCCCATGGCAGAGGAAATAGTGAGCTGGTCAAAGTAGGTGCGGGAACGGTCTTCAACGCCATGCTTAGAGGGCGCTCCTATTAGATGGCCATCCACCAAGATGCCTGAGGGAAGCACAATCAAGGTCACCAAACTAGACTGAAAAACAATCCTCTTTAGAGCATTGTGTTCCTGCATAGAAAATGCACCTTGGTTCAGTCACAGCAGGCTGTTGATCATGCTATGGTCAACTCGTAAGCTAGCAGAAGTAGCTTGAACAAACACAGCCCAGTTGTGGGTTGGATGCGTGTCAAGACTCTGTCACCTTTCTCTGCATCCTCCAGTAGTCTCAGGACATCATTGGCCCTGCCGTCCACGGTGAAACACAGATGCTGATGCACCTTGGGGAGCTGGACCACAAAGTGAGGGTCTCCGTCAACTACACAACATGGACGACAAGAGGAAGACAGAGGTGTGAAACACCGTCCCTCACATGTTTGAGGCGGTGACGTCAGTTGAGTGTTTGCAGCAGCAATACTTCCTACCAGAAGAGGAGAAAACTCTCACTGAGCTGAGTCTGGTGGGGGGGTCTGAAATGACAAAGCAGTCACACAAGAATGACATTGAATGTTTGATCTGAGTCTTACAGAGTCTCTGTTGTGTTCTCTGAGCCCAGTCAGTGCGTGTTCTGAGTCAGGAGTGAATGTGTTATTAGAAATGTATCGTTATACAATTTCTAAGAAAAAGAGACAGTACTTACCAAATGTTGCTGCATCATCCCCTGAAAATAGAACATTTAGAATTATGCCATGAAATGTGATAGTATAATGACTCTACTATTCCAAAACCGGAAAGCAGATGTTCAATGTGAACTGGAACAAAATGGAGATACGCTTACGGTACTCAACTTACAGGACTCGTAGTTGAGGTCGTAGTCAAAATCATAGGTTGCGTCATAATCTGTGAAATTAGATCAGAAACAGCCATGAACCACATCCCTCCCATCTCCCTAAGAGTTTTCCATGGCCTTGATTGCTCCACAGTCCCTTGGTGACTACAGCTTTGTTGGATTGTGTTTGCACAGCAACAAAGACAAGGACTCACCTTTCACAAGATCTATGTCTGTTTCAGGACAGGGAGGGGGAGGAGAAAACAGGGAGCTCGGATTTGAAATGAGTTTGAATTAGAAAAACAAGTGTTTCATTCGAATATAAACACATATGTCAAATAGATGGCGTCACTGTATTTACAGAAATACAAGAGATGAAGTTATGTCATGAGAATTAATGGCACAGTATATTCACCTTTTCTCTGAATCTGAATGGAAGTAGAGACATCTAGTGGAGAGAAGAAGAATGTGTCATACCATCTGACATGCACTGTGCTGAGTCATTTCCAGGGCCGGCTATTGTAAACTGTACAATTGATCTTTGAAAGACAACAACTGCTTTTGATTATGCAACACAGGGGTAAAAGGGTTTTTACCAAGCAGGCCTGCAGCCTCCCATAGTTTTGGCCCATCGGTGTAGCCAGGCATTGGGGCAAAGGTAGCGGACACCAGGGTGGCTATGGTCAGGTCTGGGTCTGAGTCTGTGTCCTGGGAAGCTGCTGCTGGGGTGAGGGGAGGAGGAGTGGTGGTGGGTGTCAGGTCATGCTGCAGGGTAGTGACCTGAGGCTGGTGGCCATCGCTAGTGGACATGGTGTGGTTCTCTGTCTCTGAGTAAGGGAAGGAGACTCTGACAGGAGGAAAGATGGTCCTGACAGCGCTGGGCTGGGGTGTCGCCAGCCTCCCAGTCTGGGGTGCTGTGTCTGTTCTGGCGGTGCTTGTGGGAGAGGTGGAGGTCTTTATTGTGGGGGGGACTGTCTGGGCTGTGCTGGGCTGTGGGGTGGAGGTCTTTATTGTGGGGGGGACTGTCTGGGCTGTGCTGGGCTGGGGGGTGGAGGTCTTCATTGTGGGGGGGACTGTCTGGGCTGTGCTGGGCTGTGGGGTGGATCTCCTTCCTGGGGCAGGTGGAAGGGCAGTCTTAAGAGAGTTGACCAGCGGGATGGTGATTTTCCCAGCCGGAGGGGCAGGAGCAGTTTTAGGGGTGCTGGGGGGGGGGGGGGGGAGTTTTACCAGAGAGTGGGGAGGGCGCCGTTTTAACACCACCTGGGCTGGGAGTGGTAGTGATTTTCTTGACAGATGGAGGAGCGACAGTTTTGGGCGGATTGGGAGGGGTGGAGGTCTTTTTTGACGGAGGGGTGTTTAAGGGGCGGCCAGGTGGGGGCTTAGGGGGTCGAGGCTTAATGACCTGAGGGTTAGTTTTAGGGTTGTTTGATCTGGACTTCTTTACAGCAATGGGCGCAGATGTTTTGGAGACAGGCGTGTGAGAGGTTACAGTAGTAGTAGTGGTAGTGACAGTGGTAGTAGTAGTAGAAGTTGTCGTAGTAGGTGTAGTAGTAGTCGTCGTCGCGGTTGTGGTCGTTGGAACAGTGGTGGGAGTGGGAGGCAGTTCGTCAGCATCAGGTTTGACGACCACAAGCGAGGTGACAGGTGTAACAAAGTTGTACTTGAGGGAGAGATTGGTGGCCTTGTCAGCCAGCAGTCTCTGGGTGGTGGGATCTGTGCTGTTCAGTTTGGCCAGCAGCAGCTCTTTGATCGTGAAATAGGCCCAGAGTCGTCGCACAAAGCTGGAGATCCCCTCCGTCCCTCCGGGGCAGCCCACGAACGCCGTCCCGTTCACCCCCATCTTCAACACATCGTTCTCCGCCTTCAAGTTCTGCTTGGAGTCCACAGCCGTCAGAAACACCTTCAGGTCCCTGACCCCGGGCTTCACCTTCCCGGTGACCACCAGCTCCGAGCCCTGGAAGTAGTTAGGGAAGAGGGACTGGGTGACATCGAAGGCCTGGTCGTCCAGGTAGGAGAGCTGGATGTCGGACAGAAGGGGGCTGGCCACTTCATCGTAGAAGCCCTTCAGCTGCAGCGCGGCGTCCGCGTCCTCGTACACCATCCTGGCCACGCCGCGGTTGTCCATTGCCAGGCGCCGGAGCAACGGGAAGTCGGCGTCGTCCCCGAAGGCGATGCCGAACAGGGAGGCGGAGCCCAGGGCGCTCTTGGCGTTGGTGAGAATGGCATCCCCGGACGTCACGCCGATGGTGGCTTCCCCGTCCGTCAGGAAGATGATCAATGGCACCCGGTGAGAGGCAGAGGAGGAGGAGCGGATGGGGGAGGAGCTCGAGGGGGAGGGGTTGACCAGCTGGGCGGCAGAAAGTAAAGCAGCGTTGATGTTGGTCCCTGGGAGAGGAGATATGAAGGAAGAATGAATGGAGGTGGAGTAAGAGGGAAATGACTCAAACGTTCACTCACAACAGCAACAATAATATCAAGGATTTAAAGGGCTTCACAACACCACATGATGCACTGCTTACAACAGACTCAGTGTCACTCACAGCCCTCAGCGATGATCCTCTTGATGAAGTCTTTGGCGTCTCGTATGTTCTGACGCGTGGCCCTCACAGTGCGCCCCTTCTTCCACGTGTGCACTTTGTCTGAGAAGGTGATGATGTTGAAGTGGTCCCCCTCTCGCAGGTCCCCCAGGATGGTAGCCATGGCCTGCTTGGTCTGGAGATCCGTAGGAACACAACAATTACCTCAAGACATCATCCTCCTGGATTGTATCATCTAATATAGGTTGCCAGTGGCTTGTTTGACGTACTGTACTATTCAAATGTGCGGAAGTTTGAGATGAAGATGTGCGAGGTTGTGTACCTGTTTGATCTTGGTGCCGATCATGGATCCGCTGACATCGATGACAAAGATGACATCCTTGGGAACAACAGGGAGGCCCCGAGGTGCAAAGTAATGCACAAAGTAGCCATCATACACCTGAGAGAGAAAAGCAGAACAATCTGTACAAATGACCAGTCAACTGGTGAATTGCTAGACTGGGAAATACTATGGTATGATTCAGAATCAGAATCAGAATCAGAATGGGATTTATTTGCCATGAAAGTTTGCACAGACAAGGAATTTGCTTTGGCAGGAAGGTGCATACAGTAAACATATAGGAATCTTTCACGTAGTTTAGCAAGTGTATATGTGTTTGCCAGCATGTGTGTGTTTGTTTGTTGCGTGTATACTGTATGTAAGTGTTAGTTGTGTGCAGGGCCTGACCTGGATGTCTCCCATCAGGTCTCTGAGCTCCACGTCATACTGGATGATAAAGTCAACATTGAGGCCTTTGGAGGAGATGCTGTTCTGCTGCCGCAGGGTGGGACTGTATTGTACCCTGGCGCAGCCCTGGTTCTGCTCCACCTGGGTGGAGGCCGGAGCCTGGGCTTCACCTGCAGGAGGGGGTGGAGAGGAGGAGTCACGGAGACGAGAGATGGAGAAGAGGAGTGTGGAGTGCAGGGGTTTGTGCTGTAATGCCATAACTTTCCCTCTCACACCCGCTGGTCTCTTTGTCGGTCTCTCTGTCCACCTCACCTTGTACAGTGTTGGAGAGCAGCCGGCTGGTCTTGAGCGGTAGGACCTTGAGGAAGCTGATGCCCGTCCTCTCTGCTATGCTGACCTCCAGGCTGAGGTTCTGGACAGGCTGGCCAGGACGGAGGCCCAGGGAGAGCTCATAGTGACCCAGTCTGCGAGGGAGCAGCTCCTCGTAGGACAGGGAGAAGGACATACGGGCCCCCGCGGGCACGCTCACCGCCACACGGAACTTCTCAATCTCCCTCTCCCTGGGGAACGGAGGAGCAGGATCAATTAACGACCCTGGCATGGGCGTTGGCATGGTTACCATGGAACACATTGTGAGCAACTGAAGCCTTTGGGTTTGAACAATCAAATGATGTTGAGAGGGGACGGAGTGCTGCTCGACACTTTTCTCTGACTGACTTTGTGGCAACGAGTCCGGCAGTTTTCCCTCGCTTCTTGGCAGCGTCGTAAATCTTCCTTGCAGCGCTCCTTTCCTGCACCTGGGCGACATACACCTTG
This sequence comes from Hypomesus transpacificus, assembly GCF_021917145.1. NCBI lineage: Eukaryota > Metazoa > Chordata > Actinopteri > Osmeriformes > Osmeridae > Hypomesus > Hypomesus transpacificus. The sequence continues at coordinate 10,738,302 of NC_061077.1, forward strand.
CCATTGGAGGTGCTGCGAGCAGGAAGAGAGGAGGGAAGGAGAAGAAACGCCTCTCTGTGAGTTCCTCACAATTCTCAGATTCTGTCACAGGGAGAAACGTGTCTGGCATTTCTGGCGCCTGAAAGGGTCTATGTTCATTTCATACTTGGTTTCACTGTACTTTTGACACTAACTATGTCAGTCACAGAGCCTGGCTATATGTAGCACTTAGTGTTGGACTCAACATAAACATGTATCATGTTGGTTTACAGATTGGGTTCAAAACATGCATAAGGAAGGTGGGGTCAAGAGAGAGGTGAGTGGAGAGAGTAATTTCCCTCTGAAAACATGATTACTGGAAAGAGATCCAGTAACACCTTTCAAAGCTCCTTGTACTGGGAACCCTGCACCCTAGCTACAGTAGCTGCACCCAGGTATTAAGGTTTCCCACCCAAAACAGACCTTAAATAGGCAAACCAAACCACACAATTCTTAGAAGTTCCTTGCATTTTTTTCACGTGACAAGGTGCTAAATTAAGGTCAGATCCTTTGAACAAATACATGGAAATATAAAAACAACAAGGACCTACAAAAATAAACGGGCAGATCTGAGGCAGGTCTTGTGTGAGACAGAGCATAATGGCCAGCGCGGTGAGGGTGGAAAATAGAGGTGCCTGTATATCTACGTGTGGCTGAAAGTGAGTGGAGATGGTGGTACATGGGTGACCTACACACAGGACACAGGCTTCTCAGTCCCAGAACCAGAAACACCACAGAACCAAAGAAACGACTTTGCTTCAGCTATTTTCCCAGTGGTCCTTGGCACTTTGCAGGCTGCCCTTTCGGTGTGAGCGAGAGTGTGCGTGTGTCGGAGAAGGATAGAGAGAGACAGAGAGAAAGAGAGAGACTGGAGAACGGTATGTGTTTCCACATATTCACATTACTATATGTAAATATGTATACATGTATGTATATGTGAGATACACAATGTGTGTAAGTGTACTCGCATGTGTGTGTACTGTGTGCGTAATGTGTGTGTGTATCTTGGCATGGTGCCATAGTAGACTGTGTGAGAGAGAGAGAGAGAGAGAGAGAGAGAGAGAGAGAGAGAGAGAGAGAGAGAGAGAGAGAGAGAGAGAGAGAGAGAGAGAGAGAGAGAGAGAAAGAGAGAGAGAGAGAAACAGGGCGAGCTCCTGTCCTTTTCTCTATTAACTTTCCGACTTATATTTACAAAGCCTGGTATTCATCTGCCTTAAAGTCCTCCCTTTCCTGCTTCCTCTACTAAATCCAGCCCCAGGCTCCACAATTGGCCTATGCTGTTGACTTGTTTGTTTTGTTTATATTTAGTCTTTTTTGAAGGTGAGTGGTGTGAAATCCTCTTAGTAATAAAATTGTGTGTCTATTCTCTGAACCGGAATTTTAAGTCCCAAAATAAATCCTCTGAAGTTCACCTCTGGATTTGATCCACTTGCTCCCTTGATTATTTCATGTTTATTTACTCCCTTTTCTGTCACAGTATTTACAAAGTTTTAAACTGCGGCCTGTGAATGATCCACTTCATTCCTTTTTTTAAATTCACAAACTAGAATTCTTATTGAAGGTACAATTGGTAGCCTGCTGTCTGTGATAAAATGGTCCAGATAGCAGGAGAGAAAGAGAGACAGAAAGTAACAGAGATATTGAGAGATGCTTTGAAAAGAAAGGACAGGGGAGTTAAAAGAAAGACACAAGATAAAACTGCTAGGAAAACAGTTTGTCCAGTGTCCTGACTGACATGGTGAAGTTGGAGATGAAAGCCGAAGAGGGCAGGTCCACCTCGAAGGCAGCTTCCTTAGTGCCAGGGAGCTGGTTCCAAACGGAGCTGTGGACCGTGGTGATGGCATAGCGAGATACCACGGAACACCTCACATGGTAGTCTGTCACCTTGAGCTGAAAACACAGAACATTAAGATGTGGATACTTTAAGGAGACACTCTCATTCTGAGTAGACTGATAGTACAGAAAATACTTTACATGAGCATCAAGTTAAATGGAGTTAAAACTGGAGTTAAAACTCCTGGTCACATTGCATCGTCAGAAACAGAAAAACCTGGATCAAAGCACATTTCTCATTCCCAAACCAAGGCTTAACAGGGTCTGTCCTCTGGTTGACAAGTTTAGCGAGATGATACAAAGCCAGTCTCTGCTGGATATCTCTCCCACCCCCTTGTTTACTTGGGTGATTCTGGCACCTGCTGAGATCAATGTGGCCAGCACAGGCCACATCACTGCAGGCCCAGGAGGCAGACTGAAACAGGAAGCTTCGCTCCTCACTGGCTCCAGGACCAGAGCTGGGCTTCCACATTATATTCATGTACACACTTACATGCTGTGGCAGACTGGAAGCTTCAAGAATTAGAATGTGTTCCAAGAAGAACTTCAACCATGGCACTGGGAGCAACTGAATCCCAGTAAAGGGAGCACACCGTGTAGGGAAATAGAGCTATGCACCAATAACTGTATTTTGACCATTACATTGATTGGCAAAATGATTGTTTCCTAATGTGACCCTGGCTGCGTGAATCAACCTTCTTTCAAGGTTTGTACAATGACGTCAGATGAAATTCCCAGGCTTCGGTTTAAAAAGCTATGAAATGTTTGTTCTTGGATGGTTGTGAGACAGGGGAGGCATTGTGTACCAGCCTTGTGGGTATATGAGTGGCATGAGAGGCAGCAAATCCACAAAATTTTAAAAATACACGATACTGCCATGTCATACAGAGAGCTGCCCCCAGCTTGAAAAAGACTTTGAGGTCTGCTCTTCAGAGCACGTTGTTCAAATGTGCAAAGCTATTGCGCAATTCTCAACAGAGACCAAAAGAAAATAACATCCCAACAATATTTTTATTATGTTCCTTATATTTTTGTAATGGAGAATGGGGCCATTGAACAAAACGTTTGAAAGTCAGACACATTCCAGAATGTTGACCCCCCCCCCCCACTTACCGCTGGTTTGGATGGCTTGCTCTGCCGTTTGGCTCTCTGAAACAAGAGCAAGACAATGAAACAGTCAGTAACAGAAGGTTCTGGCAGTGTTCATGTACCTTGTGATGTGGAAACATCTCAACAGAGGAAACCGAGGCCCTGGGAGGAATGTTCTGATGCTCCACAGTACACAGGGGGTCATTTAAGTTCAGAGAGGCTGGTGAAAACTCACCACCAAATTCTACTTTACTGAAAATGAGTTTCTGTACTGCCCTGGTCATTATTTGACGTATTAAACTAATAGCAAAAAAGTGACTTTTACTCAATATTATATTTTGGAAGAAAAAATACCCCCTTTTTGGGAGAAATCTCCAGAGTCCTTGAGTAAGGGTTGGGCCAAGATTTTGTGTGAAAATAGACTGAATCAAAGCTATTCATGAATGGACGGCAACTGGAACTAGAAGTAAATGCTTTCACTGTACACAGAAGGGCAGAGGTTGGTCTCAAATCATTGCTGTGTCAATATAGGCCACATATGTGGAAGTTTGCGGGAATTGATCATAAACCAATTGCTTAAAAGGTGGGAACTATCTGCGTTCTACAAAGCAAATTTCTAACGGCATTAGGAATTGAATCAGTTATTTATAATGCTAAAAATAATCACTTGCAACAAGAAACTGGACTGGTGAGAAAAGGCAAGTGCGACAGTAGAGGTTAAAGAAAATGTTCAGTGCTTATGGAAGCATTCAAAATATACCTGATGAAACATTACTACTTTTCATGCTAAAATATCCCGGGGTGAAATACATTGCAATTTATGAAAGTTGATGAAAGTTGATGACAAAATTCTAGATTACATTAAGTGAATGTAATCTACAATTAGAAACATTTCTCACACACATTTTACTTTTGACAAATCCGCTGTGATCTCACCTGTAATAGAATGTCTCTTGCTCCCAGGTGTGAATCATATTCATTTAAAAAGCTTTCTTGCACATAAAAGGTGACGAGAAACAAAATGCATTGGATTTTGTAATCCACTTTGACCATGATGATGAACTTGAATTCCAAGAGATTTAAAGTTATCCGTATCCCAGTGCGCGCACGTAGTCTGGGAAGTGCGTTTGGAGGACGCGGTACGAACCTCACATTTTACATAAGTTATTTTTTGCAAGTCTTTCCCCTCCCTCAGCTTTATTTAAACGGTCGGAAACCGCTGTGATACTAAAGAAAATTGACGTTCTAGGCTACATGCATCCGAGCTATGAAGAATATGAAAGAAATTCAGTCCTCTGGCGCATAACCTACTCAAGATTTTCGCAGACTCTTGTCATAGGGGAGCGTGCGAAATGAGGTATTCTTAACCCGTGAATGTCGACAATTTGAAAGAAAAACACTACCTTTCACCCTCCCTCCCTCCCTCGCTCTCGGTCTCTCGCTCTCTCGCTCTCTGTTAAACTGTTTAATGCAGGCCTGCCATAACAATAAAACGCACAGGCTATAGCTAAGTATTACTAAGGTATAATTGTGAAGGCATTGGTGGCACAATTTCCTTTAAATATGCTGTGTCCCTGATTGAATGCGATACAATCTATTCCATGAGGGTGTTTATTAAAACCTTTTTTTCACCAAATATTTGCTTTGGATATTCCTCTAGTTTCTGAGCTCAAATTAGATATTCAGGTTCAGTTGTCCTGTTCTACCAAGTTTGTGGATTGCGATATTGTTAGCATAATCCCATACAATACAGATGCTTCTACTCATAAGAAAAGAAGATTAATAGAGTTGTTCAAATAGTAATTTTGAAGTTTATTTTCAAACAATGTTTGTTTGTGAGCTGTCCATGGTGCTGATAGTTACTTAGTTAATCTCCAAGCTACACTGCTTGGTGGTAAACGATGAAAAGTTACATCTACAATTTCAGATGTTTGTTTTATAATTTCCACTTCACGTACACATGTTCTGATTGCATATCCATATTTCTCTTCAACAGCTTTGTGAACCCATTACTGTCCTCAATAAATCCAGTCCAATTAGATTGACCAAATGGCTTGTATAGTCACATTGACACATTTTAGGCACATTTCCCTAAACGTTTGGCGTTTCCCTTAGCCCTTGGCGTTTAGGTTGCCACCATCCCATATGGTTCCTTTCCCTTAAGCTCCTCCTGCCATGGAGCCAATACAGACTACAACATCATGCATTCATGGTCCTAGTGTCCAGCTTCCAGATTCTTCATATGTGGTCAGGAACAGTTGTCAGTGCTTCTTCTGGTTTTCTATTGACATCCACAACCTATAAAACAAATGTTCATTAGTATGTTTTGGGCAGGCACTGTGCCCTGCCCTGAAGTCATTTGTAACACTAACTTTCCAAATCCACTGAGGTATTAGACTGAAGCTTCTTGACTCACGGGAGGCCTTTCTCTGTGTGTGTTGACCGCCTCAACGTTCAGGAAACAGGATTCCACTTTACATCCTAAAAACAGGATTGAAAGGCATGAGTGACACGGCCATGAGGGAAGAGCACGTGGACATTGAAGCTCTTTCAAAAACACTTAGCTCACCATATGCTATTGGTGTGAGTTTGAGGACAGAGTGGAGAGGGCATCTCAGATACGGCAACTTATCTGTTTGGAAAAAAAGAGGCATGGTTGAAGACGACAAGCGTCATGAAGACTAGACAATACCAGCAGTCCATGTCTGAATGGTAGCTTGTCATCCCCTACCTGCAGGTTTGTCCAGGAAGTAGGCCAGCAGGCAGCGCATGATTGCTTGGTGACACACCACCAACACATTCTCCTGCCTCTCCAGCTCCATAATCACCGGCTCCAGGCGATGGACCAGGTCCTCATATGACTGAGCAGCATGACAGAGGGAAGATAGACACAAGGACATGAAGGATGGTTTACTTTGGACCACCAGTTTTTCCTTTTCTGCTTTCCCACGCATGACCCCACTTTAAGGAGAACTCTTACCTCACCCTTGGGGTAACGATAGCGATACTTGTCCTGGTCCCTGAGTGCAAACTCCTCTGGGAATTTCCCCTGAATCTCCTCGTAGGTTAACTCTTCACACACACCCTGGAACAGTACGGAGCATGTCGGCTTCATTCAACACTTACCCTAGCCTGTATGTTTCATCATTCATCCCTTTCATCTAATCTATTGGTTCTACAACTGTAATTCTAATCTATCTATCACACACAGGAATTTGGCAGCACTCACTGCGTCGATCTCGTTGAGGGCCTTCCACTGCTCGTAGGGCACTCCTAAAGCCTCTGCTGTCTGAATGGTCCTCTTCATATGGCTGGTCCACACCTTCAGATCCTTGACCTTCTGACCCTTGATGAAGGCCGCCAAGGCTGTTGCATACTGCAGATAGAATTGGCTAACATCATTCAATGAAGGTCTAAGACCGTTTCTTCATATCTGCATACGTTCTATCTCATGTTGACATGTGCATGGGGTTCTGAACGAGACAACGTGAAGTGAAGTGTAATTCGAATGGAAACGAGTGCCATTAGGCTTCACGTTCTGTGGCGGGTGATGCACACACATTTTGACCCCTGGGCGAGAGGCCCGAGTCGCCTCCTATGCGCCCCAGCAGGTTGAGCTCACTCTCCCCGTGCCTGCTCAGGAAGATGGAGCGCGGGGTCACGTGAATATTCATGAGGTAGTACACGATCCTGCTCTGGATGTGGTCCTGGACTCTGTTCACCAGGTACCTGCTGCCCACATTGTAGATCTTGATGTAGGAAAGGTGCCTGTCACGAGAAAGACAAGAAAGTAGGTTACACAATTTGTATCTTTTGTACTATTTGTATTTTTTGTAATATTTGTATTTTTTGTATTTTTATATTGTGAATTATGGCAACTTTATGGTTTATTGTATATTTTAATCTAATTCTAGATCCCCTTAGTATCTTCTGGACTATGTATCTTTAGTATAGTTAGACCACATATTTACGTTTTTAAGATTGCTATATGTTTAATGTATGCACCTTCCTGCCAAAGTAAATTATTTGTCTGTGCAAACTTTCATGGCGATTAAAAACCTTTCTGATTCTGATTCCAGGTTATCTCCAACAACTAGCAGATAGATGGGCTCTAACTGAGCCTGTTACATTCGGCTGTTAATTAGTATTGTGCATTTTGTAACTTTTTGTACGACAGAGATGTAGACACACATTTCATGAAACAAAGCTCCTCTCAGGCTCTAATGTACCTGTCCTTCTCATCGTCCAAAGGCACATAAGTCTGCTTGTAGCACTCGATGCGTTGCAGGAAGTCCGTCAATGCTTCGTCTTTGTCACGACCTTCATAGTCCGGACTGCTGATCTTCACTTGCTGAGGAGAGTCAGAGCTTAGATTCAGATGTGATCATGTCAGGATAGTGGTACCAGAGAGCCCTCTGGTGTTCCAAAACATGAATCAAATGAACCGTCTCACCTTTATGTTCTCAGCAATGATGTCCGGGTCATCACAGATCGACTCCACAAAAAACACCTTGAAGACACAATCAGTAATTGGATCGATCAGTGTTTATTCATGAAATAGATTCATGAATTAGCGTTTACAATGCAGTTCCACCATTGTATAGCACATAACACACCAGGTGGTACCCCATTGTGCCACGTCATGCATTGATAAATGCCACATGTTCACTTGCCTTGTAACCCTTCTCCCTGGCGAAGCTGACGATGACGCTTCTCCTCTCCCTGGTGGTGTTGGTGGCATCAAACACCTTGATAAAATACACACCACGAATGAACTCTGCATCACATGTCAATAACATGCTCCGTTCATAGATTGTAAAGCGTGCGCCATGGCTACGAGTGAGGTGCTTCCTGAGGGATGTGGGTGAATGGACGGTGAGTCTGTGGGGGAGTTTCTGTCGTGCTCTTACTCACGGCTACTTGTCCATGTTCCTTTGAAAAATAGGTTGTCAGGTCTTGCAGAGCCGCAGAAGCACAAGCGCTGTGAGAGAAGACACAGTCTGATACATGTGGAGCGGGTCCCGTTCCATAGGGGCACAATGTTGATTTGAATACAGGGCATTTATGACTGATTATAAGACTGAAACAATATGCAAAGCAGTATTCCCCCCCCCCCCCCATCTGACTGAGTATCAAAACCTTTGGGTCTCAGCAGACTCATTTGAAGACCTTGCAGAGCAGCAGTGTTTCATACTTGCGAATCCTCATGGCCTCTTCGTTTTCTGGTAGGAAGAACTCAAAGCTCTTGTAGCTTTGGACGGCTTCCCTGCGGTACTGGCCCAGGTTGAAGACTGGACCATGTGGGAGAGGCAGGAGAGAGAGACAATGGTGCTTTACGCAAATAATAATTACAATACCTGGATATGAACTGACTCCTTTATCAGTTCCAACATTCAAATCTGATATTCCTAACTTTTTAAAGTAAAATATGTCTAAAATGCAGTACAGTGTATGTTGACCTTTTGTGGGTACTCCTATCCAGTTGAGGTAGCGGGTGAGCTTCTTGGAGATGTAGGTCTTGCCTCTTGCTGGCAGTCCCACCATTACAAGCATGGTGGGGGAGTTGCAGAACTGGGGCACCGAGGCTGGGAAAGAAACCAATCTATGACACATCAGTTCTCCATATTCCAGGTACAAGTGAGCACTGCCTATATCTGTCAGTTGGAAACAGGTGAGTGTGCGAGTGTGACCCTGAGTGCCATTGTAATCCCTACCATCTCATTAAGGAAGTGGCTACAAGTGGTGAGATCAAATGTCTGTAAACCAGGGCATCCTGTTCACATGACTTCTTTCAAGTACTAAAGTATTGTGCCAAACACACCTGTGGTGCTTCATAGATCGGAATAAAGGACATTCTTGTCAGAAGTCGTTTTTTAGACATTCTGTTTTACTGGCAATAATGGTGATATTTAGGTATACAAAATGATCCTACGTAAAAGAAAACATGAACGATAATGATTCAAGCATGATAGAAGTAAAGGTGGCCTGATCCCCGGAGCTGATCAGAGCCCTTCTGGGATCTGTCACATAGCTGACAACCAGGCCCTCAGGGAAAGTTAGCGCCAGCACACACAAGCCCCCATTCAGCCGAGTATTGACATCCTACAAATCAGAGAATTTAGATTCCGGTGTCAGCACATGAACATTCCTCAGGCTGAGTGAGAACTTTGATGTGCATGATAACACAATCGGTCTTGTTTCATAATATAGGAACACTGAGTCACAAAAGTGTTTAGAAGAGATGAGAAGTCTTTAAAGCCAGTAGCTGAATGTGGAGGTGATAGGTACAGCAGAGGAGTCATGTGACGGTACAGAGGGAATGTGGAGGAGAGGCCAGTACAGTAGAGTATACAGTAAGGACTGTCCAGGAATTCTGACAGTATGAATGTAGAGTGCAGCGTTAGCAAAGCATTTCGCAGGACAATGTTAAAGCAGAAAGCAGAAAAACCCTAGCGCTTGCTCTCCTCTCTCTCGCTCTACTGCATCGCTAAGAAAGCTGCGTGCCTTATCCTTTGGCACTGAGTGCTAAGTGGCACTGAGCTAATTCTCATGGCAGGAAGAAGGGGAGGGTAAACCATAGGAGAGAAATCATAGACAACCAGACTTTCAGTTTTGGGGTAGTTGTTGCAAACAGAAGACTTAACCTGTGGCTTCAACAAAGACGAAAGGGCGGAAAGAGGAGAAAAGAGAGGGAAGGAGAGCGTGAGAAAGAGAGTAAAACAGACAGAGAGAAAGAGGAGGTGGGGGTTGTTCAAGCTGTTGCTGGTTCTCACTTACAGCCTCTCCTGCGACTCAGCTGGCTTCCCATCCAGGGCACCCAGATCTTGAGCAGGGGCGTCTGTGTGAGATCCTTCTGCTTGGTGGAGGACATGTCTGTCGCCAGAGTGGAGGCCGGTGGCCCCGGACAACGCATTTACGGCACAGTCTCCCCCCTCTCCCTGTGCAACGGAGCGAGTGTAAGCCAGGGAGACCAGAAGAGCAACACAGCCCTGCCTCTCATTGAACTCTGATGAGGTCACCTGACCGTTGCCAAGGGAAGGAGGCGGGAGTCAGAATACGGGAGGGGAGGATTGTGGCCATGCTGTCTCACTGTTCAGCTGTCTGCTGGGTCACAGAGGACCTGCTGTTGCGTTAGATAATAGGGCCCCACAGTAAATTAGGTCTTCCTCAAGGGACTTTAGTCAGAAGGGAAAAGCTGCTGACACAATCAAATCTCACAATGCAACGCAATCTGACAATGCAAAATCACTGATAGAATCTGTCTCTTGGAAAGAAGATCCTAAAAAGCTCCAGAAAAGGGATTAGCTTGTCCTTGTGACTGCTTCCTCTCAGTTGGGGTCAGAGTGTGATTGCTCCAAAGTAACACTAGGGGACAGCTGAAAGTCTGGATTTAGAGGTACTGGAGACTACCACACTGTCTTGTAACTAATCAGCACATGAATAATATCAATGGTTATTTGAAGCATTAGAGTGTTTTATATAATCCAGTTCTTCACAGGTCCTGTCTGTCTGTGTGAGGGTGGTAATCAGGCATTAACAAGATTAAAGTATTAAGGGCCCAATAGCCTTTTAAGACATGAGTGTTGTATTTCAAGGCACCATATTACATGGTTAAGGTACGACATGAGATCTAAGAAATATACCAGTGTCATCAACATACAAATATTGTGAACATGTCCGTAAAATACGATAATTTATGATGCCATTCGACATCAGGACAATTATGATATGGACTGTATTCACAAATGCACGGATGATCGTTTTAAGTTCAGGTTAAAGCGTCTGCTAAATGCATACATGTAAAGGTAACTTGCTTCATGGAGTGATAACTGACTGGCCTCTGCTGTGACACTTGGGGACGGAGTCATGATGACATAACACAACCAAACATTCTATTTATATGTGTCCAAAAATCAGACCTCAAACCAGCTGTCACTAACCTCATTTTTTTTTCAGCATTTTACAGTCATGTGATGTAAACCATAATGGTTGTTTAAAGGAAACCTGATATTCACCAGTGTTTATGTCAGAGGGGGCAGTAATGACCGCTATTTCTTTTTTGGGTAGAGCCCCATAGTAGGGGAACATACCCTTCTTTTGATAGTAGACAGGGAACATCCTGCAGTATCCTCTTCAGGATTGGCCCTGGCAGAAATTCAGACCAACTTTCCAAAATAAGTTGGCCAAGAAGGCTTACGCACACACAACACCCTGAAACTCCCTTCACTGGCAATCTCTCTGTGTCTCTGTGGTTCTATGTATCTGGCTCTCTCCTTTCAGAGCTGGCAGATAATAGGAAGATACAAGCAAGTAAAATGGTCCAGAATGGGGAAAGAGGCTTGACATTTAACGGTTGGTTTCTTGAGCCAGAGTTTTTTCAGCAAGAATGCAGAACAATTAGATTAGAGTTCTGTTCTGTATCCCAAGGAACCGGTTCTAGATTACTGAAAGAGTCAACTTGACATCCATGTTTCTGTAGAAGGTGCTGACTGGGCAACTAGACCAGTAACAGACTGACACTTTCAGACTGCCTTCATTCACAGATATCATGGCTACCTTGCCATGCTGTCCATAAACATTGCACATCATACAATAGTTTCAACACTTAGCTGATGCAAATCTAACATAATGCCACAAGACTAATTTTGTTCCTTTCTTCTTTTCCGAAGCTCTTAATAAAACTGCTGAACTCTGAGGCCATTACATTATGTGCAACAAACACTAGTCCAGCCAGCAAGGTTATTTATATCCCGTGATGCATGCCTGTGCAGCCACATGTCTGTTGACAACATGTGCTACTACTGTGTAAATGGCAAAGCACAACGCTGAGACCCAAAAGTAAATATACCAGCTTCTCCCTTTATCACTCCAGTCCCCCTGGTCTTGCTGGGTTGCTGGTGCCCTTACGGAATAAAAATATATTGCAGTATATTGGAAAATATTGTGTGATATATTAGGCAATGTATTCCCATATAAGGAGTTTAATATTTATATTTTCCAATACATTGCAACATATTGAACATTAATATATATTATGGTGTACAACATGTGTATCATCAATATTATCCTATGTATTTCCATATATAATATCTTGGAAAATGTAAAAGAAAATAATATATTACAATAAACTAGCACATATTTCAAGCTCTATATTGGTGAATGTATTTTTCTTCCATAAGGGTGGCCTCACCTGCGCTGTCACACCTGCGACGCCTCACATACTCCATCTGGGGAAGCTCCATTCTCAGGGCTTGTTTCTCTTGCGTCCTGTCTGAGAGAGGAGAGTCCACCATCTGAACTGAAGACAGCCGGTGCAAATGGGAAGCCTTTGCTCTTTATGTAACCGAACCCCCTCCGCTACGGAACTCTCCGGGCCCCCTCCTTCCCACTGGACACATGGGCATATGATAGCCTGGACTTGCCCTTTAATGTTTGCCAAGTTCTGGGTTCACAATGTACACACATGGGCCAGACAGGGAGTGTAGCGGCAGATGTTAACAAGACCAAATATCATAAAGAGGATTTAACCTTCAGACTGCCCCTCCACTTATCACACACATGTGAGATCAGGTACATCGACAACCATGTCCCCAGTCATTAGAGGGTAACCTGTAGTATGAGGATTACTGTGCCCAATCTTATTTGGACTTGTGATGGAGTTCAAATGTGTGCACACATTCTGTCACGTTAGGAGATTGTGTTTCTGCTTAAGAGCTGCCCTCAAAATACTTGAAAAAACTAAATGATTTCACAGAAGACCTTGCCCTTTGGGTAAGTCTATAGTTAGTGTACATGGACTTACGCATCCCTGGACAGCACACTGTGGTTTACAGGGACAACTGACATACCTTAGGCACATTCTTCATGTGAGGCCCCAAAAGAGGTTGTAATTCTATCTTGAGATAAGTCCAGTAACAGTATTATGGTGTGAAGAGGGCACTTTGGTGGTTTAGTTTAGCAGTGTGAATGCTTTGACTAATCAGTGAAAACCACACACATCATTATAACTCTTTGAAAAGGCCACGTTAAACTTTTCAAAAGAATCATTTCTGAAGATGACACCGTAGGAGCCTCAAATAAAATAAAATGAATGTCAACCTCATCACAATAGGCTTCTTGGATGCACTGTGTGTGTTGTGATGTAACGAGCTAAACCCTACTGACTATTTACATTTCATAAAAAACATATTGTTGTGTTTGATTGTAGAATTATGATGAGCAGAGACTAGGAAAACAAAGGAACATTACAGAAATGCTCAAATGCACTTTTCTAACAAGAGTTTTATATGATGGTGGGGAATCAATTCATTATAAGTGTCTGTCAATTACATATATCTCCAATGTAGGTGAGAATCGTTTCTATGCTTGATCATCTTAATGCAAGTGTGCAAAACTTAAACTTAATTCTGATTCTGATATAGATGGTGTATTAAAGCATGTTGGTTACCTTGAGAGACATACCCAGAGCTTGGTTGCCAGCCTGTCCTCCATGTTTGCAAGGATACATTTTTTGAAGCCCTGTTGCTCACCTTGTGTATAAATTAACAGAAATACAGTGGCTGTGGTGATGTTTCCACAAGACTGCACAGACTTGCTGTGGACAGAGTGTCATGGTACAGCTTTCCTAGGCTGCCTAAAGAGGCCACATATTCAATACCACATGAATGATTGACTTCCTATCAGTGAAACAGACCTGTTGGATGCATACAGATTCAGTTGGATTTCTGCTCTGATTGGAAAAAAGACAGACAGGTGAGGACTGATTTAATAATGACTTTTTACTGTCAACTGACAACAAATGTAACACATTTTTTATATTTGACAATAATCTTATAATATTACAATCTTCTGCTTTTTCCACTGCATTTGTTTCAAATAGCTATTTGTATTTACTGCACATTTATCACAATTGAAATATATTTTATTGGACATCTAATTCTTCTCTTCTTCTTGATGAGTCATTGCATGATTCAACAAAACTTTACCATATTTTTTTACTGTGTGCTGTAAACCTAAAACAACACTTAGTTCCGACCAAATATTTTGATTGGACAAGAGTGCTGATAGTTGGCTATAACATTACTAGCTCTTATTAGTCTAGATGTATCACTCTGCTTACATTAACAACCTTTATCCATCTATACAAAGTAGATGGCATTAGTTGCTTATGTGCAGGAAAATGTTTTCGCTTCTTGGCAACAGTCCAGCAGAGTTGTGCACTAATTCTGAGTTACAGGAGCCAAATGAATGATTTACATAATTCAAAATCATGATCTGTTGTTGCTTTGTAAGCTAATAAATTGCACTTGTAGAACAGAAAGTAGACCTCTGTAGAAATATCACACTCAAGGTTGTGCATTATTGCTGAATGTCAGTTTTAGGATTTCAGGGGAGGCTGAAGTGGATATGTTAAAACCTTTGTCTAACACTCATAGTTCCACGTCATTAAATTGCAGTTCCTAATTAACTACAATATCAATAATCTACACCCTGAGCAGTGTCTTGTGTTGAAAATAACTGTAGTCCATACTGTTGTCTGCTGTCTTTCTACAGGAATGGGGTCCTTCAGTGTGCAGGCCTGTGTCCTGATGATCCTGGTGGTGTTGTCCTCCAGCAACGCAGGCCGAGTCCTGGTCTACCCCGTAGACGGGAGTCACTGGCTGAACATGCGTCTGCTGGTGGAAGCTCTGCGTGCTCGGGGTCACCAGGTAACTGTGGTGCGCTCCTCCACCAGCTGGTACGTGACAGAGACGTCTCCCCACTACACCTCCATCACTATCCCTCTGCAGGAGCCCCAGGTCATCGAGAGCAAAACGTTTATGGCCAACTTCCTGATGAGGAGTTTGGAGCTCCGCCGTGGTGAGGGAACACCTTGGGCCTTCCTGGCCATCTACGACCACCTCTTCAGCATGATCCGGCAGAAACACGACACACTGGTCCAGATGGCTGCTGCCATGTTTGAGAATCAGACTCTGTTGAGGGAGCTGAAGGAGGCGGAGTTTGACCTGGTTCTGACTGACCCAGTGTTCTCTGTTGGAGTTCTGTTGGCCCGATATCTCCAGCTGCCCTTGTGTGTTGAATGTCCGCTGGATGCCCAGTGGAGGAGGTCACTTTTCCATAGCTCCCTCTCCTCTCTCTTACATCCCCCAACTGTTCTCCCGCAACACAGACAGAATGGACTTTGTCCAGAGGCTGTATAATCACCTCTACCATGGCCTCAGTCTCTACTTGTACCATGTCGTTGCTGGACCTCCCTACCAGACTGTGTGTGATAAGTACTTAGGCCCTGGTGTGGATGTCCTGTCACTTATTCAAGGAGCTGATCTCTGGCTGATGCGCGTGGACTTTGTCTTTGAGTTCCCTCGTCCCACCATGCCCAACGTTATCTATATCGGTGGCTTCCAGTGTAAGCCCTCCAAGCCCCTCCCTGAAGACTTGGAGGAGTTTGTGAGGAGCTCTGGAGAACACGGGGTTGTGGTCATGACATTTGGGACTTTTCTGGGTGGTCTGGGTCCTGAGAGGTCGGAGGTCATTGCTTCTGCATTCGCCCATCTGCCTCAAAAGGTGGTGTGGAGACACCTAGGAGAGAGGCCAGCCTCACTGGGGAACAACACATTGCTGGTTGAATGGCTGCCTCAGAACGACATGCTGGGCCACCCTCAGACAAAGCTGTTTGTCTCACATGGCGGCACAAACGGAATCTACGAGGCGATCTACCATGGCGTCCCCGTGCTGGGAATTCCACTCATCTTTGACCAGTTTGACAACGTGATGCGTCTGAAGGATAGGGGCGTCGGAGAGGTTGTTGAGGTGACCACATTGGAGGTAGAGTCTCTAACTCGAGCTCTGATGAACATCCTGGATGAAAGGAAGCCATACAGGGAGAACATGCGAAATCTGTCCCAGCTGCACCATGATCGACCCATCCAACCAATGGACAGTGCTAAGGAAGAATTTGAGTGGCACTGTGTAGATCTGAATAGTCAAGGGATATGGTTTTAATACAATTTATTAGACTATACAATTACATAAACAAAGCTTTGCTGATCAGTCTCAACGAAGGAGGTGCCATCTACACAGGTCGTTCGCAGGAGTGATGGCCAACCATTACACATGCACTGCCTTATATAAACTTAAGATCAAATGGCATTCTATATGGTCAATCAATCAATGTAGCAAACTCTGTGATTGGCTAACTCAACTTAGTGACAGTTTGAAACAATACATCTCCGGTGTGTCCCAAAGTTCTTTGATGTCACAGCTCTCTCCAGAGCAGTAGATAATAAAGCCACAGGGGTTGACCAGTCAAATGGTCAACTGTCCTTTGTGTGACCATCTTCAAACAATACTTTTAATTAACACAAACAATGAAACAGGACACAGTCCTTCTAGCCAAAGTTCAGAGCAACTGTCTCATTGACCCCTTACAGTAACCAGAGGGCAGAAGGCCATATAAAATGCTTCACCCATCCCCCAGGGCAAGCTGCCCACAGAGCCATCAGCACCTCACATTCCTTTGAACTCAACTTCATTATCTTCCCTTCCTGTCTCTTACCAATGAAATAGAAGATTATAGATTTCATACACATACATCTATGCATATGACCAAAATTTCCACTACAACAGCGCCACCTTCTGGGTAGAGTTTGTTATGAGACATAAAGGGGCGGCAAACCTGCGTACTGAGTCCTATAAGATGCCTTGGTACGTGTATCACAACGTAGACGTGTCGACACTGGTGCTGGGTTCTCTTCTGCTTGTGCTCACTTTGGTCTGGCTTTCCTGTCGATGTTTGTTTGGAGGTTTATTAAAAGGGCGAAAGTCCAAGCTTGAGTGAATTGGAGACTTAGCAATGTTGAATCATTGAAATGCCAGGTTATACTGTATGTCTTACTGTATGATCAGACTGCAAAGCAATTTAGTTGACCGTAAACAAAGTTGAATCTAACTGGGACAATCAATCCTGAGTATAAATCTACCCTGATAATGCTGGTAAAATGAAAACACTGCCATTGTTTGTGCCTCCGTAACAATGTGATGTAAAGTGTTTCCTACTAAACAAACTTAAATTTGACCTTGACCTTCATTATTTGATACTGTTGTGATCATAATTTCAACAGACAGATGTTATGGTTAATCCACCATATTTCCCAATGTCAGTCTGTGTTCTCGTGCCACTTCACAATGATACCACTAGATGTCAGACTTGACACATGTTCATGGTGTCAGGAAGCAGCTCCTGTCTGGGGTCAGTCCTCATCAGCAGAGCAGCAGAGGAGCATCTCATCACCCAGACCATGTGACGTTCGTTGTGGCTGTGCATTACACATACACTGTGCTATCACAGTGTACGTGTAATACTATGTACAGTGTTTGTGTAATACGATGTATGTAGTACATTACTTTGTGTGCCAACTGTGACTGACAGGGGAAGATGATACTCTGAGAACATGAATCAGAAACTTGGTGTTAGATGCTTTATTTGAATGGAGGCATCATTCCTGTACAACAGTAATGAGAAAAGACTAATCAACTCCAATAGACTGATGTTGAAAAGCATTTGAGTGACGTCAACTCAGACTACAACATGTAACCGACAACTGGCTGTTAACTAAAGGAGAGTCAGATTTAGTGCTTGTGTGATCATTACAGGACAGAACAACAGAGAACATGACATGAGTCATGTACAAGACAGAGAGAGGCATTGTGAATGTTAAGAATAATAATACAAGCAAATTTACAATGCTTAAAAAACACCTGAAATATATTTACAGCAACAACAATTAAGTGCAATTCCATCTGGCTACCACCGCACCAAGGTAAATGGGTAGCACACTGTATTTGCATGTCAATATACAGTATCTATCAACGCAAACGTTGGCGTCTCTATGTAGTCGTTAGTTACAGAGATCTAAGCAACAACACAGGTCATTCCTGTTCAATTCAAACACACAGAGAAAACCTCTGGGCTCTAACAAAGATTCAATGGGGCAGAGTTAGGGTTCCTAGTGCAGAGTGAGCATGTCCAGTCAAACTTTTGTCCCTGACTCAGTCACAGTTCATTACTTACACAACACCTATCCTATGACGATCCTCTGCTGGGTCCGACCCTAGTTTACCTTCTGGTCCCTTCCTGGACAGTCTCCATGAGGGGGACTCAGTCAGTCAGTGCATGGGCCCATTGGCTGGGCCTCTAGCCCCTGGGGGCTGGACTCCTCTGTAGCCTGGCCCTGTACTCTGCAGAGTAGGGGCAGTTGTAGTGGCACACACAGGAGTGTATCATCATCACAGCCCTCTGCAGCAGCCTGCCAGAGGGGCAGAGGAAGGGCACCTGGGCCGTGTGGGCATGGTACGGGGTGCAGCAGCGGGCATCTGTGCATAGGCCGCAGTACAGGGGCCGGTAGACGCGCGTGCTGTAGCAGCCCTGGTGCACCAGCCGCACCGGCGTCGTTAACCTGTAGCTGGCCTCGCATCGCGACCCACGTCCCCACTGGGGGACAAGACATGCACACTGAGTTTTAGAATACAGGACATGTATATACAGGACAATAACGGACATTCTGTAGGGCAGTGCAGATTGACACCCAAAGTCACATGACAGTGTGTGTGTGTGTTGGGAGGGGGGGGTTAATGGGGGTGGGGGGGGGGGGGGGTAAGGGTGGAGATGTGGGCCTGGCGGTGGTTCATAGTCGGGGTCTCACCATGGGGGTCCTTTGAGAAGGGAGTGGCTGGCAGGGCCGGACCTTACACAGACGGCTCTGCATCTCCAGCCGGCAGCTTGGGTTGCTGTTGGACACGCGCGTGGAGACCCCAGCGCCACAGGTACGGGAGCAGGCGCTCCACTCTGTGCTCCGGTCCACACAGTTCAAGGCTGGGTTCTGCCGGAGGGCCAGCAGCACGGGCCACATCCTGGCGTCCGTCCTGGAAGCTGGGGCAGGGCCAGGGGACAGAGCATGAGACCCAGTCACAACATCGAGCCGTGAACTGCTGAGCTACATCCAAACAATCTCATCTGAGCCTACTCTGAATGGGTCTGCTCTGCATGACTGAGGCTAAACAAAGAAAATCTATTGATGATCCATTTGTCTTTCAGGGACTAAATGACTAAAATGTACCTTGTGTAAAATCGGACGTTAACTTCACACACATCTCCATATAATTTGTTTCTGGAGATCTTTCTAAAAGAAATAGATTATGTGAAGAATAATAATAAACTATTTCACTGGCTTTGTTACTCTACACAGCATGGACACCATCTAGGCTTTGAATTTGAGAGCACTCAGTACAAAATGTTCCATGGCTATTGACATAGCTTGACTGGGTGACATAGTCAGAAATTCCAGATGTTGTTTGGAGTGGTTTAATGTTCCTAACTCTGGTTTGGAGCATGTCTTTGGCCTCATGGGTTTTATTGTTACAAAGCCTAGCCACAGCTCTTGTTATGAAACTGCAGACTTAGTCACTGGAAAGTGCCTGTGATATGACTTTTCCAATTAAATGTAAGTTATATTTGGACATTAAGAGTTTTCATTTGGCCAGACTCAGCCCAATGAAATGCAAAAGAGCCCTCAATAAAATGCCGTCAGACATGACCGTCAACGACACAACGTTTATACAAATGTGGGAATGTGGGAGTATCATTCAAAACCTTTACCATCAGAACAACCTTCGTAATTGCTCCATTAAATGGTGTGTGTAAAGAGTGTGCTCTAGGCTGAATCCCCCCCTTGTGAAGGTCAGCTGTTTAGAATCAGTCTGAAGTTTGTATTCCAAAGTTTATTCCTGCTCTTTTTGAAGACGTTCTCTTTTAGTGGTTAGTCTGGGCTACAGTACCTGTTATGGCGTCCTGAATAATGCTGTTGTCCAGGTTCTCACACACCCACTCCTTGCAGCACTTCCCTGGCAGCTGGACGTGTTGGGGGTGAGGGCAGTCTGGGCGAGGCAGGCGGACGTCCACGGGGCACAGAGGCACACAGGTCACCCCTCCACCTTGGCAGCGACACTGGGTGTTACAGGAAGGCTGGAAGACCTGTCCATCCTGGTAGGTGACCCCGTTGAGCTCACAGGTCAGATCTTCCTGACCTGAGGACAGGGGAACACAGAGGGCCAATCACATCAGTGCACTTCATGACCACAGCCCTGCAGCCCCACCCAGAGAGTTAGACCGTGACCAGACCCCAGTGGAAAACAATTGGGAAATGAAAACCAAGCAGTGGGAAGGGAGAGGGGGAAAGAGAGAGAGAGAGAGAGAAAGAGAGAGAGAGAGAGAGAGAGAGAGAGAGAGAGAGAGAGAGAGAGAGAGAGAGAGAGGGAGAGAAGGAAGCAGGGAAGAGAAAGAAAGAGAGAGCTTGCATAAGGCATGAGACGTGAGGACCCAGAGACGGGTGCCTCTGCCAATGGTTGTGTTATAGGGAAGCAGGCCAAAGAGACTGAGGAGTCTGTTTTTCAATCCATGCGTGTTGTCTCTGCAATCGATCATTCTCAATGGGCAGTCATCAGATGAAGTGTGTCAACACCAGCACTCGAAATAGAGGTCTGGAGGGGTGTCAAGACGTCGCCATGGGCTGGCTGAGGAGGCTCTAAACAGAGTCAGAAATATGTCTTTTGGTCCACAGACCATCAGACAGACGCAGAGGGTAGCAGCCACTGTCCCTGAACCTCCCTCCCTCCTTTGACATCCTCCCTTCTGTCCTGTCCCCACAGGCATGGGCTGGCAGCACAGGGCAGGGTGTGCTTGTTGACTGTTTGAAAAGGGTAACACTCACTGACACATTCCCCGGGGTCACCGGGAAAGCTGGCGCTGTAGTCACACTGTAGTCCCCGCTGACTGTCACAGGCGTACATGTCAGTGCAGGCCTCGCCTCGCTGCCTGGCACACGCCTGGCAGCAGTGGCAGCCGTCCAGCACCAGAGGAACGCCGTCTGAGCACTGAGGAAGGGGGCTGGGGCACTGGCATGGTCGTTCACACAGCTGGCACCACACCTGGCATCAACACAGAGGTCAGAGAAGCCTTTATGGACATCATCATCATCATCCCAGCCAACATTTCCATCTCAAACTTTATCACCATCATCCTTTTAATAATATTTTGGAACTTAACTGAAATTATAAAACGACTCCCTGGTCATTATTGAGATCAAAGGTTTTGGTCAAGGTGTTTTTTGTTTAGTGAACATTCTGGGAATAAAACACCAAAAATGTTGAACAAAAGTGCTCTGTTTTGAATTACACTGAGGAGAAGGAGCCAAGTGGACAACTCATAGGCTGCACTGGAACACTTTTTCATTTAGTTAGAGAAACATAGGTCAGGTCAGTAAAGAAGGGATATCATCTTCATGTATTATGGCCACTTTAAAGAAGATAAAGTTTAAAAACACTTTAAAAACCTAAACCCCAATTTAAATCAATGCAATAATCCAAAACCGTACAGTACATTCTTGATATCAACTTTGTTAATTTGGAAGTTTAATATCTGGAAAAAGGTCCAGTTCTTCCACCATACCTAGATTAAGTTATACGAACACTCTAGAAAAAGTATCATCTTCATCTTAACTCAGAAACATCTGACAATTTCTTCTAAACTGCATCAACCACTAAATGACATCAATCATCATCAAGAACAAAGGATTCAAAAGACCCTCAACCCTAACCCCCCCCCCCCCCACCACCTCCTCCCATCTAAACAGGTGTAACCCCGAGACAAAGAAGTCAGGCCTCACCTGTACACCCATAGTGAGCAGCAAAGCCAAAGCTTTCACGTTGTCACAGAGTAGTCTATCCATGAGGACCAGTGTGGATGAGTCTGCCTGCTAGCACTACAGTGGTTTATACTCAATCCCTCTATGTGCTGTTATGTAGGTAGTGCTACCGGTGCTGCTGTTTGCTAACTGCTCATTCTTGGGCTCACTGACATTTATAAAGTCCGGGCTCTGATGTCACAGGCTGTGCGCCGTGTAAACAGCCACTGGAGCGGCATCAGAAATGTTTCACATTCCTCCTCCCTGTTGCCCATTTCCACTTCCAGAGCCTTTTTTCTCTCTCTCTCTTTTTTCTTCTCTGTTTCCCCACTCCTCCCTCCCAGTCTTTTGGTGAGCGGAGTTTACATAGCTTCACACGAGTTGAGGAGAGAAAAATACATCCTGGATGTGTAACTGGTTCCAAATAACGTAGGCTACTGCTCTGGCACTGGATACTGATTCAGGAAAGTTTGATTAATGTTTCCATAACAGCTGTTCAATCATATGATTAGTTAGATTAAATGTTTGTTGAAGAAAACTAACTACATAGGATATAGGCGAGAAAATATTGATCTGCCCATCCATGTTGCACGACAATGTTGTGCTTGTTGCACTGTGATGCTACTGACAGCCTCAGAAGTTTCTTCAATCTGTTTAGGCATCCTGTCCAGGATTTCAACTTTTAGGATTGCGATCCTTCCTCGTTTCTATGGTGCTGGTGCAGTATGTCTGATCTTGGGGACGAACTTGAATGGTTGTGAGCTGGGGCATTGTAGAGGAGACTCCTCCCAGCTGAATTCAAACAATGACACAAAGGCCAACCTGTCAGAGTCCCTTATGGGCCAGAAATATGTCCAATAGTTAACATTCTGTAAAATATTGTACAAACCCTACACATGTGGAATCCAACTGGAATGACTGAAAATCAATGTTAATTATTGATGAATTAATCATTAAAAGTTGGAGACACCAACATGGCCTTATGCTGAGGCCAGCAGTAAAAGGGAAACATTTGGCAGCTTAGTAATGTAACTAGTTAAAGTTCTTCCAAGCTAATGTTAATAACAGTTCCAAAATGGGTATAGAACGTGCAGAGTGACATTGGTATGTAACCTCCACAACGTCTAAGGAGTTTTTTTTTTATTAACACTCGACATGAGATACAAGAGGATTTATTCTCACGGAGTGAGGAGTGGAGGAATGACATGGTGGTTTAAAAATAGACCAAGACAGAGGAAAGTATGCTTGTCCGATACAGGTGGGAACCAGGTGGTCAGAGAGTTTCAGCAGATGGTGGCACCAGTTTGCTCTGAAACCTCACCTTCCCACCATGCTGTTTACATTTCATACTGTCCAAGAATGACAGCGGTTGGACTACTTCCAAGAGAATGGGCAACACCACTACTGTACACAGTATACTTTAGAGGAGTCATACACTGTAAAACATAACAAACCAACTGTAAACTACTCAACTGAAATATTATTTTGGTATGTCAGGCTGCGGAGCTCTGCTGGGAATTACTGAAGTGCATACCATGATTGTTCAAACAAGTCTTGGTTCAAACAAATACAATTTGTGAAGAAGGCATTGATTCAACTGAGAAAAAAGGTGGTCTGCTGGTGTCAAACATCATCAATCATGAAATCCACAACGAACAGTTGCTGTCGTGAGGACAAAGGAAATTGGAGACGCATTGATACATAGGCAAACCACATTGGCTACAACTGCAACTACTACAGTACCTTGGACATTTGGGAGTATTGAACCAAGTTCTCATTGTTTCAGGCGTATTAAGTATCTGTCTGTCGCTGCAGTTTTATTCATTCTGTGTCAACAAGGACAACCGAGAGAGTGAGGGACAGAATTTACTGGAAGCTCGATCTCACTACAAACAATATGTCTTTTCAAATCGCTCCACATATGTTGGAAGGCTGCCGGATAATAAAGCCTCACTGGGACCGAAAGAGGACATTGCACATTTAGAGCAACTTCTGAGTGTTAAATACAATGACCCCATTCAGTTTGAGGGGATATTGTTTGGCTATGTAGAGGTATGCACAGCAGCCAATTGGATTCTATGTTGATTCAAACACACATAGAATGTAGGCATAGCAATGAAAATATTATTTGTCCTATAAATGTCGAAAAGAAAGCATTCATATAATAGATAAAACAAGAAATCCACGGTACCATGTCTGTCATGCTGGAGCAAAAGTTTATGACACAGATCCAACATTGTACAAATACCTAGTTAAAAATAACTGGGAAAAAACACTGTGGAAAGCACACAACAATAGTATCTAACTCCATATGTATCCATGAATGAGTTTCTCAACTGTCCACATTTCTCTCCACAGGGACTCAAAAAGATTCTGTCTTGCCAGCTTTAAGGGTAATGGGTTTGGGTGGGACTCAGTTCCTGTATCATGATTGATACGAATGTGACTGTGGGTAAACATACAGTGGGCAGCAATGGTCACAAATAATACACCAACTTCTCCCCGAGGCTAGATTTGACACGTACATAAGATGGCGAACAAATCCAGGAGCTTTCCCTAAAATTGATGTCTGAGGTTTTGGCAGGGTCCAACTCTGAACCAACATGTCCAGCCTTCCGAGCAGTGGGGCGTTGTGTCTGCCAGATCTGGTTGTGTATCACTAAGGTGAGGAAGACAGATCTCCTCTGACAGCTCAGGGTACAGTTCAGACTTAAGTGGTCAGACTTGTGGCAAGTAAAACAGCATGCCTACATTATGTCTGTGTGTTGATTTGCATTGAGTCATTATTCCTGTAAAGCTCAAGGATGGGCCATGCCCAGCCTCTGGCTCCTGCCAATGTCCAAACTCAGAGGAGCTCACAGGCTGCGTATTACTGAATCATCAAAAACAAGTTTAAACTCTGCCACATTCCTTACTTTGTAAGAAGATAGTAGAAACACAGACACACACTGTACTCTACATTTTGGTTACAAAAAATCTTTCCTGTAGAGTCTAGACTTTGAAGGACTTTTTTTCTCCGATGTTTATAGAAAATGTGTCCAACTTCAACATTAAGACAATGTGTCCTTTCATAAATACCCGCTCTGAAATCTTATCAGATGCCTGAAGGCCGAGAGAAGTCACTGTTGACCAACTCTTTCTCAAACAGACTGAGGGCTAAGCATGAGACCTTCCTCTCTGATCGTGTGTTTAGCACCAATAAACTCTGTATCAAGTCGAGCTGGAGCAGGAAGCGAGGAGGGGAGGCCTCACGCCGTTTAAACAAGGCTAATGAGGAAGGTAAGGTCCACCACAGGTGGTTCACCAGATGAAAAGCTACCAAACCACAGCATAACGTAATGCACACTAGCTACAGAGACTATTTTGGGATGCACAGGTGTATACTTGGAAAGGGCCTCTTGAAATAAATTGGAAACTAGCTCTGGATAAGTAATTTTGCACGGACTTCACTAGAGACACTGAGGGTCCATTGATGATCCGTTTGGAAAGAACGCAGTTGTAGATATGGATGGAAAAGTTAAAAAAAGAAGCTGAGAGCTGACTTTGTACTGTACTTAATCCCAGCTGTGTTCCAGATGTAAGGAGGTATGTAGACGTAGCGAGGCTCTCCAACATGGACACCTTGGCCAAGATGTTTTTCCTGAGAGGAAATGACACCTAGATTCCAGGCATTCCGGGATGAAGTGTGAAAATCCCAAAGGGTTGTCACAGGAACACCTCGAGCCGCCAGTCAGGACGCTGTCCTGACTAAAGGTCACCTCCTGACGTACACAGGGCGGGGTGCTGCCATGCCTGCCTCACAGGAGACTAGGAGAGCACACATCCCACCCACATTGACAGCTGCAGTCACAGGTTTACGAGCACGGTAGCAACACTGTCTGGCAGAGCAGATCAGAATGTAGAGAATAGTTCCATTCTGACTGAGAATGACAGTTGACCCCTGAGACCACTGGTGTGTTTGGTCGGGTCTGAAAGTATGAAGTTAACAGCATTTTGACAGATTGGATTCATCTGAAATCTAAATCAGTCTTCATCAAATTGAAGACACTTTGTAGATAATACGACTAATTACTTTTTCTGAATCTTTAATGGACAGCTATGATTTTTTATAGAATTATAATAATATGGCAAGAATGGCAAGACAGCCCAAGGCATGGTTATTTGACAGTCGACAGAAGCCTCAATGGAAAATGACAAGGCAGAAGTATATATACCACACAACAGGTCAGTATTTCCTCTTCTTAAAAATAACAGGAAACCAACAAGAGAGTAATTGTCCAGTGCTCTCACTCTCATTGCTCGTGTCTGTTGTGTTGCTGTGAATGGTCAGGGTTCACAAAGGTACAGTGGCTGTTTACTGAGAGCTGATTGCAGTCAGGCACTGTAGAAATAGAAATGTGCATTGGTGACACACCTAAACTAACAACAACACATCCATTTCTAGTTTCAGTTACTAAAATTACACAAGAACAAATAAATATGGTACAGGGAACCAATTCATCTATAAAAAAAAACACTTCCTAACATGTGGTACGCTGTGTCAATATTTTTAGCTGAGAACGTTCACTCGCTTAGAGAGATATAGGCCTACTGTAGCATACCTGAGCTGAATTGTGGACACATCTCAAGCACGAGGCTGGACAAAGCTCAACAGGAATGTTCACTTCACAATGAAAACCTCCAGTTAAAACTGAATGAATATGTGCTGACAGATGTGAAGCATGGTGGTTCGCCATGAATCTGTATGATGACATCTCATGGAAATCAGAGTAGGTTCCATAACTGGACAGGAATGTTGTGAGAATGGTTGAAACAATAAAGATGAGGAAAGCTCACTCAGTGTAATGCATCATTATTCTACATGGAGACCAGACACAGTTAAAGATGGATTATTTGCAAAAAGGTTCAATTTGATTCATTCACTGTATGAAATATTCAACATCATGATGTATTTGGTGTATTCATTATTATGTATATTGTAGTGCAATGCAATCTTATAAATCAAGTATTTGGGAAAACAAATCTAAGAAGTTAAATGTCACATGTGGGTAGTTTTCAGTTTCTGAAAAAATAGAAAAACAAACAGAAAAATATCTTAGATGATATACATCATCCCTTATAGGTGTGGTTGCTGGTCATGAACAAGGTGACCTCATGATAGGTTTAATAAGATCACAGTTCAGCTGATGACAGATAGGGTTTCTCGTCTTTCACAGTGGTCTGCGTTACAACTTTCAAATAAAACCAGTGAATAATCATTATGGGTAAGGCGTAACCACTGGCAGCAGTAGTATCAACAGTCTATAATACTGAAGCATTTGGATTATGTGAGCTGTGAGGACTATTGGCTCTCTGGCCTAACCACACCAGTTCTAAGAAAATGTCTCAGCCCAAGGGTGATTGAACACAACTACAAGTACAATTCAGAGCATTTAGGAGAACCAAAATACTGTATCCTTTTTAATTCAATATTGTTTTGTAACCTCATTGATTTACTGTCATCTCTTCGATACAAAATTTGGAAGACTGCACCTACCATACACGATGCCTCAGGAAAGCTGGCAGGATTCTAAGAGACTGTTACCACCTATCATTCAGTCTTTTTACCCTGTTGCCTTCTGGCAGGCAATACCGTAGCATTCGGTCTCGCACACGCAGACTGGAGAACAGTTTCTTTCAGGATTCTGAATGAACATTGATATGGACACTGATTCACTTCTCACCAGTCACTCTAAACACTGTCACTTTCAGCTACTGGTTGCACTATCAGCAATATTGCACTATTGTACTTCACTTGTCTTAGGTTAATATAGGTTTATAAGGTTAGTATAGGCTATTATGTGTATTATGTGTATTTAGAGGTCTAGTATACTGTATTGAATATGGTATATTATGGTATATTAAGAGGTTTACTATATTTTTGCTCAGATCTTAGTGCAGCATTTGATATGATAGATTTATCACAACATCCTAATCAATAGACTGGAAAAGCTTATTGGGTTCACGGATAGTGTATTGAACTGGATGAAATCATATACGTATCACAGGATTGAAGTTTTATGTTAGTTTAGGAGACCATAGGTCTAAGATACATGAGAACGGCTACGGGGTTGCTCAAGGAAGCTGCTTAGGTCCATTACTTTTTTCTCTTTATATGTTACCACTTGGTGACATAATCAGAGAATATAACATAGATTTCCATAGTTATGCGGATGACACACAACTATATATATCCACTGAACCCAACGATGCAACGGCCATCAATTCCATTACCAGCTGCCTGTCGGCAATAAACAAATGGAGGAATGATAACTTTCTTAAATTAAATGAAGAAAAAACGTCTTACTATGTGGCCCCAAATCCAAAAGAGAGATGTTTACTAAGCATCTAGGAGGTTTAACCTCCTGGTTTAAACCAGAGTTGACAAGTCTCTGTGTAATCTTGGACTCAGATTTGAATTTCAACTCTCACATTAATAAAGTGACCAAAACAGCTTTCTTTCACCTGAGGAATATAGCAAAGGTACTACCATTCATGAACCAAAATGATGCAGAGAAGTTCATTCATGCTTTTATATCCAGCTGGCTGGACTACTGTTACACACTTTTCACTGGTCTTCTCAATAAACCACTGATAGACTACAGCTCATTCAAAATTCTGCAGCTAGATTATTAACCAAAACTAAAAGGAGAGAACACATTGGTCCTGTCCTAGCTACTTTACACTGGCTCCCTGTTACCTTCAGAATTGACTTTAAGGTCCTTTTCCTCACATACAAAGCTCTACACGGACAAGGACCTAGCTACATTGCTAACTCCCTTATAAACTACACACCAGCTAGAACACTGCGATCATCGAATGCAGGCCTATTAGAGGTCACCAGAAGCAGTCATAAGAAGATTGGTGATGCGGCCTTTGTCAATTACGCCCCAAAATTATGGAACAAATTACCCATAAATATTAGGGAAGCAAACATGCCAGACATTTTTAAAAGACAGCTTAAAACCTACCTTTTTACCAAAGCATTGAACTAATTTTTTTATCTCAGAAGGGTTTTACCACTTTTATTAGTTATATTATTGTTTGCTATTTTAATCATTACTTTTGTCACTTGTATTATTGTTTTTATTGATTTTATGTAAAGCAATTTGAGCTGCAATTCTTGTATGAAATGTGCTATATAAATGAAGTATTATTATTATAGTCTTATCATACATGTAATCTATGTTCTGTGTACTTATAGGTTATGTTATGCCAGGTTACTTTGCGTTGTCTTGTCCAAAAAATGTCAGCGCCCAGTCTGACCCTGTGTTGTTCTCTGTGCATCTGACAATAAAATACTTGAACTTGAACTGTATAAACCCACATATTGTACAAGCACAATTCAAAGCATCCTTGTGAACAGAAATACTGTAACTTTTTAAATTCATGATTGTCTGGAAACCTCTTTGATTTACTGTCATCTTACAGATAAGTATGAAGGGAGCATGGTCATCTGACACCTGCATGGTCGCTCATCTCACTGTACCAGTGCTACTTGCATGGTGTTCAGTGTAGTGTCACATCAGTTTCAAACCATACTGATGTGACCTGGAGGACATCTAGTGGTCATGGAGTCAAATGTTAGAAAAGTACTATCTATGCATCTGAGTGTGCAGACAAACACCTAGCTTAATGTGTACCCCAACAACTTCAATGACTATTTCCTTTTACATTTAATTATTTTGATAGGTTTGATTAATCACAACATTTGCCACCAAGTTCAAGTTCATGTTAGCTTGTACAATCTGTCATACCGGAAATGTGTAGACAGAACAATAGCATGCTTCCTTGTAGGCAGGTCCAGGTGTAGGCGACAACCTTTTACGATGGGTGGCAGGGCATCGACACAGTGACGATCCAGGGGAGGAACCAAGTAGCGCAGCAACTATACACCGACACACCTGGGAGAGAAACCCAATACCGCAGGGAAAAAGGTGAATGAAAATGTATTATACTGTGTAACATATGTAGCCTATAGGCTATAATATACCATGCATCGTTGAAATATTTGTTAACGATTGCATGCTCTATGACCTTTTCAATACAATTAAAGCAATGTTACCATAGCCTAATTGAGAACCGTATGGATGGCCAAAACTCTACAGGTCTACAAGTCCCACATTGAAGTATGTAGGCCTACTATTTTAACACCACTTTTTGTCTCATAACCATAACGTAGACTTGAACAGAACTTATTAGCGAATTGCTAAACCTCTCGGCATATGGCAACAAAGCTTAACTGGTGCTGGTGACAGCGAGCCCGTCTAATCCTATTCCCCAGGCAGTTCTAATGGTTAGTGTACCGTAAAGGCCAAATTACAATGATTCAGGAGCCCGTTTGTTTTTATTTTCTTGACCGAAACTCGTGTTACAGGTGCAAGTGAAATTATGCAGTGGGTTGGACCAAGGGCGCGGCTAGTGCCGCTCGCTCAAATCATGTATATAATGACACGCGAGGAAGGATTGGGTTAGACTGTCGGGGCTTCACCGGGAAAAGCTTGAAGTCGTTTTGTGTTCGCAACAGAAGCACTGGCCGTCAGTACTGCGCTTTCACTATGGCAGAACATTTCACAGATCTAGTAGCATTCAACAAGCCAAAGGTATGTTATATTTGAATGGTTATATTTGAATGATACACCATTCAGCCTATCATTCTGTCCAGCAAAACGAAACATTTAAATTATAGGCTACAAAGCAAATATCCTTGGATACTTCACACTTACCGACTTATTGGCAACACAGGTTATTACAAAAATATAACACTTTAACTTTAATTGAAATGCATTTGTATTCTTGTATTTTATTTAAAAACTGGTATAGGGTTATATCCTTGACCGAATGCAGTGTGGTTTCGTTTTCAATAACTGTCACTCACCTACATAATGCATATTATATGGGTGAAAGACAATCAGACATCTAGGAAGGCCATTTATAGTAGATTACATGTCATCACCTGTATTCATTAAAACAGGTTTAGTGATATCGTTTTACTAGTCCGTTTATTCCTAATCAAAATAGACCTATTATGTTTTATGTATTTTATTTTAATGAGGTAAGTCTTACCAAACATGCAAGGTTGAGTATATACATGTCTCAATGCTGCTATTGGGTAATTCCTTACAGTAGGCCTAAGTAGGCCCAGTTATGTTCTTACCTAATATGAACAGCGGCAGGATTCACTTTGAGACCACCCCCTTTAATTGGACCACGGTTATTTGATGTGCAACAATGTGCAATATGTGTATTCACCTATCCAGATCAACCACATAAACCACAGCCATAACCGCACTAGGAATCTATTTAGTCAGAACATATTGTATTTGTGTACCTGGATTGGTATATGGGGATCGAGAGTCACATTGCCAGGGCCTGTCCAACTATAACATATCTTCAAGCATACTGTATGGACAGGAAACCATAACCTTGAGTTATTTTGATAGCTGTTTCCTATAGAATGTTTCCTATAGAATGTTGTCTTTAGTCAAAGGATGTGCTTTAAATGTAGGTCTAACTGTAACCTGGACTGTCAAAATAACTTGACAAATACAGTTGGGTCCTCCATCTTATGCAGTTCATGCACAAAGGCTTCCGTTTCGGAAGGCAGGGACAAGACAGACACTCAGGGAAACTCGTGTCAGCTTCTTTCCCTCACTGCTCCTTTAAGCTCCACAGAAATACTAGTGCCCTTTGGAGTCATAGCAGCCTTGTGTTAGCATGCATGTCTTCAAGCTGATCACTGATAAAGGAGAAGTAATGATATAAGTGTGTGTGTGTGTGTGGTATGTGTGGTGTGCTTGTGTGTGTGTGTGTCTGTGTAAGAATGTCACCCACGGTTCTGTTTATTGCATTACACTGACAATGACTTTGCGAGAGGGATCGGAAAACAGAGATGGTCAGCCTTGACTCAGAAGGTAATCTCTTCATCAAACATTTATGGATTCTCCATTTGCAGCCACAGTGTGTTCCACACCAAAATACATTCCCAGGCACGGATTGTTTAATTGAAAGAAAATATAACTTCAATGAACAACAGAACAGATTCCATTGTCAAAAAGGTTCCTATGTGTAATCAATATTCAAACAAACCCTTGTGATTGTGTACATATTTAATCTCTGGCTCGGTTAGAAGACATTAGACACAGTTACCGGGTATGGGATGTCTTCTTTTTCACACAGGTACTGTACTGAAGACGAATGAGAAAGTAAAGCAGAGGATCAGTTATTGCTTAAACAGCTGGTGACTGACCCTGCGTGTCCAGCGGAGCGGGCGGCGCGTCGGCTTCCAATTAATTTACAATGAAACCGGGCGTTGAGATCCCACAATGCCCTACGCGGGCGTCAACGCCCGGTTTC
Organism: Hypomesus transpacificus; assembly: GCF_021917145.1. Classification (NCBI taxonomy): domain Eukaryota; kingdom Metazoa; phylum Chordata; class Actinopteri; order Osmeriformes; family Osmeridae; genus Hypomesus; species Hypomesus transpacificus. Next base: position 10,770,374 of record NC_061077.1, read on the forward strand.
ATTGGCAATGAATTGGAAGCCGACGTGCCGGCCGCTCCGCTGTAGTGGACACGCAGCCTTAAGCAGCTGTGTCTCATCTGATGGCATGTTCTGCTGAACCATGATGCTCATCTATGATCTCTCGGATATTTGCGAGTCTGAGAAAGTTTGCTTGTTTCAGGCATTTTAGAAACCTAAATAACAGCTGAATTATTTCCATTAGAACCAACTAATCGCCAAACCATGTCTAGGAGAATTATGTTAATGAGTACATGTAAGATGTTTCACAAAACAATTCCATTCCAATTCCATACCAAGCACGTACCCGTGGTTTCTACCTATTCACATGGTAGAAAATGAAGAAGTTATGTTACAGTCATGTGAGTGAGCCTGTAGCTTGCAAAGTGTTTGCTGACAAATGAACTTAGGACTACTCGGCCAAGAGCAAAAGATGATGCTGCAGAAGTAGTGATTTCAGTCAGCATTTGAAGACTGTATTGGTGTCAGTTCTTATACAAACCGATCCAGACTGTCAGTGAAAGGACTGTGAGGTTCTTGTTCATACATGCTTAACTATTTCTTGTGTTTGGCTCTCACTATCTTATTTTACTCTGTCTGATTCTCATGAGATGATAAATGACTTCCTGTTTCTGGTCTGTACTGCTCTTGCTACAGAAACACACAGATGTGGTCCGCACACAATCATTACTCAAGTATGGGAGATACATATTGCGGGGTTGTAAAAGTTATAGTACAAAAACATCACATTCCTTCAGTTGATTACATGCAGTAAATAACACAATTCTATCAATGGGTTACATAGGAGGCAAGTAACCTTGACATATAATATCCTGCAGGAAAGCCTCAAGCAGCTGTTGTCTCTGGTTTCATCATAGGCTATTGTTCATTTAAAGGGTTGTTTGTCACCTTGATTACAGTACATTACATCCTTCCTAAGCTAGGCTTAACTTGAATTAGCATTATTGCCCTGACAATTACCACGTTATAGGAACATGGTCAGGGACAGTTCGGCTTCTATTGTAATAGGGCTTCAATGTTACACAGCACATGTACAATAAGATCTTTTTATCAAGCTTTTTTTTACTCTTTTGTTGCTCTTTTACATAGCATGTGGTTCAGACAACCAAAAATGAGAGATGTGTGTGTTTTTTATTTGTGGGATACTGGATAAGTTAAAGGTTGAAAGAGAGGCTTGGATAGCCAAAGGCAGGCAGGCTGGCTGCTCTCAGCTATTGGAGACAAGCTGGCAAGATTTAGCACTTTCATCTGTCAGTATAACTCACGGCTCTCTGAATTTGAATAAGGGCTACAGCACTTGCTCTCTTTTGAACCTTCTCTGGCATCCCTGGCCTTTTCATCGCTTGCTTTATGCCTACTCATGCGGACCGCATTCGAGATGTAGCCATGGCCAACACATTGCACCACCAGTCCAGAAACTTCAAACAGACGCACTGTCATATAACAACATTCTGTCCGGTTGCAAATCTCAATGTCAAAGTCAAATCTGTGGGATTGAGGTCAAGGGTCGTCTGTAATTGTTCGGTATGGCTGTCATTGTGCTGCGTCTCTCCCCCACAGGTTGAGCTTCACGTGCACCTCGATGGAGCTATCAGAGTGCAAACCATCCTTGATGTGGCTGAGTATGTTGAAACAGTATGGAACTGACCTTCTGATTTGGATTTAATGATCAACTTACATTTGTATCTGTAGCTTTAGAACAGTGCTATTGCAGCATTGTAGCATCAACCTTACTCTAAACTCGAACATCCTTGTTAAAGTATATACTAGAATGTGGTTTTACAGGTTGTCACTAATTGTGAAAGAGATGATTGTTCATGCAAAAAGGGCTTCGCTTTGGGCGACAGGCCTTTGGTCTTCTGGAACAGTTGGAATATTGTAGAAAAGCAAAGTGAACTAACTGACTTCTTATCTCCTCACTGCAGGCGGCGAGGGATCCCCCTGCCTGCGTCCACAGTGGAGGGCATGACACACAGATGTGTGGTTCACGAGCCTGTCAAAGAGTTCAAAGAGTTTCTGGATAAGTTCAACGAGTATATGCACGTCATTGCGTAAGTGGGAGCTGCACCATGTGAAACCAACGTTTACATGCTTTTAGGAAGGGGTCAAAGGTCAGTTTGGTCAGAAAATTGCACCGGTCAGGCGATGATGGCAACGGCAGATCTTCTGCTGAAGCTGGATGATCTTGTCCTCAGTCATTCCACACTGCAAGCTTTTCTGTAACAGTTTGTGTCATGATGTCTAGTCGAGACAAGTTTCATCATGCACTGTAGAGGAAGTGGTTGTTACAGTTATACAGTGCAGTCATACAGTAGGTGTGTCCTGTCGGATATGGGCTTGCCCCCCTTCTATTTGAACACTACCTGATAAACAACGTGTTTTGCCCCTTGCCAGTGTGCCTGCAGCCCATTGTAGAACATCACTGGCTTGTCGTGTCTGGCAGCAGCTGGCAGTTACTGTAGAATAAAGCGTTCTTTATCGAGGCCCTTGAAAGGCCTTGTTTGCATCCATAGCCTCCCCTGCAACAACACAGGGAACTTTCTAGCTGTGTTTGGTTCATGCAAGATTGTTGTGTGAGTTGGTGGATGAACATAGTGTTGGGGGTAGGATGAGAGAGGGGAGGATGACGGAGGGGAGGGTAGGATGAGGGAGGGTAGGAAAAGGGTGGTTGGCGGATAGGACAGGCACTCAGGGCTCTAACTAGAATTCACGTCTAGTGTAAATGCTGGAAGTGGTATTTACCATGTCGTGATGTTTTCAAGCCCTAAAAGCCTTAGAAGTAGGACATGGTTTAGAGGCTAGCCATCCTAACTGAATTTACTTGAAAATCCCTTTTGGTTAATACTTAAGGTTTATGTGAATCCTTACGGTGATCTTATAGCACAACTAAAGACCAGAGTCTCAAGATGCACTGGTAGATGACCATGATTACCGAATACATGCTGTTGTATTTCCTGGCCAGGGGAGACAGAGAAGCCATCAAGAGGATAGCCTATGAGTTTGTGGAGGACAAGGCCAAAGAAGGCGTGATCTACGTGGAGGTCCGATACAGCCCACACCTGCTGGCCAACTCTAAAGTGGACCCCATCCAGTGGAACCAGAAAGAGTAGGTTTTCGTGTGTTTAGAGGATACACTGTACACTGTACATTACAGATATGTAGACAATATGGACACTACTAGTTGACATGTATCAAAAGTAATTTTTCAACACATTTGATGAATATATTCACATGCTGTGAAGATAACGTGCCATCCTCTAAACCTCTGTGCCCCCCCCCCCTCTCTCTGTGCCTGCTCCAGGGGTGACGTGAGCCCAGACGATGTGGTCCACCTGGTCTACCAGGGCCTCAGTGAAGGGGAAAAGGCCTTCAATATCAAAGCCAGGTCCATTCTGTGCTGCATGCGCCACATGCCAGGTAAATGCACTGTTGTCTCCCAGTCTGGAGTAGGCTCTACACTTCCACATAGGAGCCCCCTTTACTGTTGCTGGTAGCAGAATGCTGGGCCTACAGCTTCCACTCAGAAGCACATAGCACTCCCAACTATTATCAGCCTGTTATTGGCACGTAGCAGTGTCTATTTCATACCAAACTAGTGGACCAATTTGAAGGATTTGGGCAGGACTGTTTGTGAACCTTTCAATCCTTTATGACACTATACTTGTTTATCACCATGCAGACAGTAAAACGGGCTCCTATGTATGTGTGTTTATGTGTAGTACTGTGCTGTGTCACTGGATAACCAATTGCAAAAGCACACTCATTATCTATTATACTGACCATGGTCTCTCAAGTCAAATATGTCCTTCAAACATGTTATCAGTCAATTGGTTTTAAATTACTTCCTTTCTGTACAGCCAAAGCAAAGTTATGTTTATGGTTGCTATTTTCAATTAATTGTGTGTTTCTTTTGCAGACTGGTCCATGGAGGTGTTGGAGCTGTGCAAGAAGTATGGTAATGAGGGAGTGGTGGCCATAGACCTGGCAGGAGATGAATCTCTCAACTGTGAGGCCTACCCAGGCCACCGGATGGCCTTTGAGGTAACCTACAGCCTTTAACCTCTTACACCCAATATACTGTGGCCCATTACTTGACTGATACCACATGTGAGTGATGAAACCAGAGCAAGCATGGAGATTCCAAATGGTTTCAACATTCCTAGTGTGAGAAATGTGAGCATGAACCTGGGTGGAACAGATATTCTAAGGAGTAGTCAGTAAAGCCCATATTTCTGGTATGTACCCAAGATAGAAAATAGATCTGCTGGGAAGACTGGACAGAAAATTGTTGTCTGTTTTTTTATCTAATTTAATGTAATATCATGGTCTCTAGCTCTCGGTGTTAGAGTAAACTGACTTCCATTTGCTGAACACGTTAAGTGGGTTAGAGTGACATGTGCTTTGTTAATGTGAGTTGTACATACTTGAAAGATTCTTCAAGTATGACTCTGGGGTTTCTGATAACAAAGTCAAAGTACAGTCAGTGTTTATTAGGCCTATTGCAGTACAGAGGCCATCAAAGACTCACTGTAGCTTGACTCTCACAAATGTATGTCTTATCATCGTCAGTCATTTACTATGCAGTGGTGAAGGTCACAAATACACCACGCAGTTGTGAAGGTCACAAATACCACGACCAAGATGTTCCCAACAAGTGAACACTGAACTCAGTAGTGACAGAGCTCTATGAAGTGCTTTATTTACCACATGTCAGCGTTATTTATTGAGTACATATTAGGGTTACGTAAATGTTGAATCAAGCCACCCAGAAGTTGACAGATGTTAGGAAATCCAAGTTTATTGAGCTGTGAAAGGGAACAGTGTCTTACTCATAGTTTATTCCTGACAGATCTAAACACTTGTGCATTCATGAGATAGCATCTGACAAGGGCATGTGACCCGTTCTGAGTCCTACACTGTTGTTCACTAATAAAAACAACAGTGGGAATGATTCAAGGATGGAAGATGTTTCTACCATAATATAGTACATGTTGTCATGGTTATAACATCTGTTTCAATCATTAGTGTGACAAAGGGCAAAGCCTAAAATGGGAGCGCAGAGACACTAACTATGTTTACAGTGGACAGTTAGACATGATCTCATGCGTACATATTCCAGGTTCAGAGAAGCCATGCTGGTTCTGCAAGGATAAAAAACATTGACAAATGTAAAGGGATTGTGAGATTATGTTCATCTGACACACTTGCATTCTTGACACCAGACTCAGAATGTACTCACAGCATGCTGTTTATTGCTCTAATCACCTGTGTTACATGACTTTCTGTTGGAGACAATGACAGGGCCGCTCCGGTGGGGAGTGCTGACTGATGTGAAAGCCAGATGGGTGGCGTGTGTGTGTTGGTGATGCTGTTGTTCCCTGGGTTGTTCACAGGAAGCAGAGCGCTGTGGGATCCACAGGACTGTTCATGCAGGAGAAGTGGGACCGTCCTCAGTCGTCAAAGAGGTCAGCTTTCCTCCCTCATTAAAAAAGGGAAAAATATTAAAAACCAGTATTTGTAACCAACAACCAAAAACAACATAGGATTAATCATTCAAGAACATGAATCCTGTATAGCATCCATAATTTATTTATGGAGACAAAACATCATAGGCACATTACACTGTGAAATATAATTTTGCTCCCTGGAATGCTCCCTGGAATGCTCCCTGGAATGCTCCCTGGAATGCTCCCTGGAATGCCTCTCCTGAAAGCAGCCATCGATCATGTGGCACACAACCATGCAACCTGATACAGTGTGTGTCCAGAAATAGTCTTTACTTTTCATGTTTAGCACTTTCATGGGGATGGTTTTGCTTTAGCCTTGTGAATGATGCATTTTGCATTTTCATTTTCATATACATTTAACTTTTATCCAAAGTGGCATATGGATGGTGCATAAGCGATACACAGAACATCAATCTGCTGTTTGCCCTCAGGCTGTAGAAGTTTTGAAGGCTGAGCGGATTGGGCATGGCTACAACACCAGTCAGGACCAAGTCTTGTACAAACAGCTCCTGGACCAGAACATGCACTTTGAGGTGTGGTTTGTAAATCAGATTATTGCTTATGTCTTTCTGCATTATTTATTTTAACTGAGGACATTGTGTAGAAACAGAAGTCTATATCATATTTCTCACCATAAACTAAAAACTAATCAGTCCTGCTGCCCTGCTTCAGGATGTAATTAGATATTCATTGGTAATTCAGATCATGTTGAAGTTTGTTTAATGTACCACACTGACCTCTGGTGGAGAGAATTCACAATTAATCTGTTCAGAAAACCAGTGCAGCAGTCTCTTTTGTGTCCCTGTCTGTGAGATGACACGACCTGCAGCACTAGATCTAGAACCTGATCATTGTGAGGGAGCTCACATCACTGTGAGATGGGTCTGTAGTGTGCTCTCATGGTCGCTTCATGTGTGCTTTCAGACGTGTCCCATATCCAGTAAACTGACAGGAGCTTGCGACTCTGACTTCACCAAACATCCTATCATCAGGTGAATTATCACGTGCCAATGATTACTTTTATTGAGCTTAACGTGACACATACAGTGCATAAATCTAAAAGGTTTGTTTCATACCTTCTAAATTAAAAAGGTGGTTTGTTTGTGTTTGCAGGTTCAGGAAAGATAAGGCCAACATCTCTCTGAACACAGATGACCCATTGATCTTCAACTCCACCCTTCAGCATGACTACGTCACAGTGCAGAAGTACATGGGATTCACTGAACAGGAATTCAAAGAACTGGTGAGACCAAAACACCCCCACGCCCAGTGACCCCCAGTCAATTACATTTGAGTAAATGTCTTCAATTCAAATGAGATCAAGTTGAACCACTTCAAATTCCCAGTGTGTGCACAGTGTGTACTTGAGCTGTGTCGTGCTCTGTCCTGTAGAACATCAACTCAGCAAAGTCCAGCTTCCTGCCTGAGAAGGAAAAGAAGGAGCTGGTCACCAAGCTGCACGAGGCCTACGGCATGGTGGAAGACACCGCATTTTGAAAGAATCAATGAAGAGAAAGGAACAAGCAACGAGAAACAAACCACTTAATCCCCCTACTTCTCCCACCGGCCACAACACAATGTCTGTCTGTATATACTCCAGTACACACAGTATTATAGCATAGTGAAACTAATGTAATGGTTGTTGTGGTGGATCAAATCCAGACTGTGTTTTGTGTTGGACGCACAGAGAAGCAGTAGCTACAAAAAGGTCTTCCCAAATAATCTGAATAGCGCCCGTATGTACAGTTTATTCAACAAATTACCCTCATTTTACAACTTTTACTATTAGAAAAGTTCAAGCCAATGTTATGCTTTTTTTAATTTACGAAAATGGCTTGATCCCTAATCAAAATGTTATGCTCACTGTGATCGAACTACAGTGCAGGGAAGGACAAGCACTTAGCATCTATGATGCAAGAAATGTATTATATTATATTCATAGGGATTATAGGCACTGGAATTTAACAGGTTATCTGTATCTATGAACCTATCATTTAATCCCCAGTTCTTGTTGTCTCCAGGAGGAAAGACAAATTGTTTACATCTGAAATGGGGGATGGATCAGGTGAAACAGCACTATACCAAATGTAGTACCGTGAACAGTAGGTGGCGCACTACTGTCATGTTAACAGTGATGCCTACTGAAGCAGTCCCACAGTTTAGAATGACAATGTCCAAGATATTTTATTCTAAAGAGGATCTCAAATGTAATCAGTACTATCCGAATTGTGATTTTATATTCTTTCTCATTTTGCATTTTACTAACAGAAAACCATACTTGTGTACTCCTTTTGTGACATGGAGAGAATGGCACATAAGAAAATCAAAACAATAAAATACTTTTGCATCTTTAACCATTTTCCTTTTCTTCTTAAATGCCGGGGAAACGGCTTAAACATGATGAACCTCATTAGGTTTTATGTTAAGCACACAAACAGGCGATGGGCTGGCACTTAAAGCATTAGTTAAATTGAACGCAGTTTTGCTAAACAATATGCCTACTATTCTCCTCCTCATCCTGTTAATGGGAACCCAAGACCGCTCTGGGTCTAAATGTAAACAGTGACTTCCTGTGACCAGTCAAATGTACACACAGGCTACATTCAATAATATTTATGGTACTGCTAGCACTCAACTTTATACCTCTATTGGTCATGACTGTCTGGACAGTTACATCAGTCTGCAACCCCTTTTCACGTTTCCATTTTGTATTTTCAAGCCAATAAACACATCTCTGTATTTGATTGATCTCAGTGGTTGACTGATTTAACTGAGCACTTGCATATCATGTGGCAAAAACACAACGGTTGTAATAGATTCGTGTGTTTTATTACACAAAGAAGTTCCTTATACAAAGGTTTTGCACTTTAAATAAATGATCTCCCTACAGTACATTATACCTGCTAACTACATGTTACTGTAAAGGAAAAGGTCAAGAGGAAACGATAAATGATGAGCAGGTCACCATGCTCAAAAGAAAGGACAAACAAAAAGGATTATGCATTCAGTACAGCTCCTCGTTATGGCGGTCTATATTAGATATGGGACGAGATGCCACAACATGGTCTAAATGTGTTGTATTCAATCAGTTCATCTCCAGTGACATGAATCTGGAGATCTGTGCTTTCTCACAGAGTATTGGGAGAAAACAATCTATCCTTCCATCCATAACCGCACCGCAGCAGTAACGGCACCTCTTCCGCAATCAGTTCCGCTAGAGTTCCGTCATCTTTAGTCCCCCGTGTATCTGGTTAAAGAGAGGCATGCATGTGTGCCGTCAGCAGGACGCTGGCTGGACCACAGTGAGGGGAGGGCCTGGCTTCTGGCTCAGAATGGGCTGGGAGAGGAGAAGGCGTCCGTATAATTCAACACAAAGATCCTCTCCTCTCTCTCTCTCTCCCCCCCCATCTCCCCCTCCTCCGTGCCGAGGGTTTAGGACAGGTCCCCGTTCCCCTGGGCGTCTTGGCTGGCAGAGCTCTCTCCCTCTGGGGGTGGGGAGGGCCCAGGCTGCCCCTCTGAAACACATTGATGGGTCATCACCAACACACAGCTGTACGTACATATAGTCACGCTCACACACACACACACACACACTTAGGTTGAGTGCACTTAATATAATAGTGAAGCTGAGAGGGTTGGCTTGCCTCTCAGAGGCTGTAAATCAGACTGAAGTCAGAGAAAGTGACAAGAACGCTGAGGAACAGAAAAAAACATACCGCACTTCCTTCCAGCACATCGTACTATTAATGAGGTTTTTCCATTTGCTGGTTGGGGGATTAAATTGTTATGATGAGCAAATCAAGCGCTAGGGTGTGCATTCAAGTCAACAGAAAGAGGAAGGAGGGACAAATGGGGTAACAGTTGTGCTGTGTGTGTGTGTTGAACCTAACCTGCACCAGCCTTCAGGTCCATCTCTGCCATGTCTTTGGTTAGTTCCGTGGCGCTCACTCCAGCCTCCTGTCCGGCGATGTCAGGTACTGCATTCCTGCGGCCGGTGCGATCACAGCTGATGAAGTCCGAGTACGACGTCTCCACGTCCATCATCTCCCCATGACCAGAGCTCTCATCACACCTGTAACCAGGGACGACCACATGACGCAGACGAGTTGACAGACACGCATACTGAACATCAATGTTGAGCAATAAATCCCACCAAACTAAACAATGGAATACAGAGATGTGGTAGGTTTCCACTGGCACAGGAGGAATTTATAATTGCCATTTCTATTTATGTGCATCAGCTAATGGAGCTGGCGTCTGTGCTAATTTACTGTCCTCATTACCACTGCAAAACAAAAACGCATTAATCTGCAACTTCTCAAAGCACCCCCCCCCACCCCCTCCCCCACCCACCCCCAGAACTTGCACTTGCGTCACATCCCTCTTCCAACAGCACTTGGCCTGTCCAAAAACGACTGACACCGCAGGCCAGCCTGAAAGGGCCCAGTCTAGCCCAGAGTGCGTGGGATTGATCAGAGGGAACTAAAGTGTGTGCGCTTTGGACATTTCGATGACAGCCAGGGGAGAGCCAACAGCACCGGAAAAGAGGGTTTCAAGCTCCCATTAGCTATTCATCCAGCCTCTGTCTTCTCTTCACTTCTCTCCACAGTCCATATTTAAATGGGTCATGGATCCTGCCAGCCAGTGGAACACCATACAGCTGGTGGTTCCTCAGAGAAAACAAACGGGGGAGGGAGAAAATAAAAAGAAGGCTGCTCCAGAAAGAGAGAGGATCTGCTGCATTTTAAAAGTAGGACCAACGTCATGCTGTGACCAACAGATCAGAACAACTCTGTCATTTTCTGTTCTTGTCTTTGGTGAGGATGATTACATAGGCCTTTGCACTCAACCATAAGAGTGTGTGTGTCTGTGTGTGTGCCTGCGTGCATTACAACAACACACCGTACCTAAAACCTTTCCATTTCCTTTTGATAAAGTCTAGGTCTCCTATGTAGAGCATGACGAAGCCCTCAATGGCAGTGTCATGCCCATACAGCCACACATAACCCAGTTAGCCCACTGCCAAAAACCCAGTTAGTACTTTACTGACAGATGGACTCAATGCCGAAACCAGAGGAAATCACTCAAAGGTGGAACGAAAGAAAGTTGGCAGGCTGTCTCTCCCAGGCATGCAACAGCAGTGGAATGGTGACCCAGGGCCGGCTACTTCCCAAGAACTTCCCCTCACATCACATTCCACAGCTATCAGTCAAAAGTCCCAGTATTGTGTTCTCTGAATGAGAGCACAATGCCAGACAGGAAATGCCCTGGGTCACGCAGTAAGGGGGGCAGCTGTGTTGGTGCTATGCTGGCGATCGTGCAGAGAGATCAGATTGCAGGCAGATAGACAGACAGACCTGTGGGACACGCAAATAGGCAGGATGAACAGGCCCTCTAGGAGAACACCACCTAGTGAAATGTCACAATGGCTGTCGTCTTAGCCTGCGAGCTCCTGTCCAGAAAACACCTGTACTCCTTTCACAGACCACACAAGCTTTCCACATTCACATTTTCCGGCAGACCAAACACCATCAGCATTACAGTACATCCTCCTTCATGGCATTTGACCAACCTAAGTCCCCCTCTGCTGAACAGTGCTTGAAACATCCAAAAGGTTGAACAAGTGGAAGCAAGCTGAGCTGTAACCAGCAGTACTGCCTATGTCCCCAAACTAACATTCAGTTTGTAGATCGTCGCCGGTCAACAGTGATAACCAAACAAGGCATGGGAGTCTTGGAGGGCTGTGTGGCTCCACCGTCTGCTCTGACAGGCCAGTTGTTATCCAGTGCCTAACAACAGCGTATCGAGTCCTGACTAATTGCCAGTGTGTTGTTTAATTAGGCCTCTTCAGCCGACTTGCCCACACATGTGAGGATAAACCAGGCCATGCGATCATTAGTGGGTTTCCATGGAGGGCCCCTGTGCTCTGTCTCACCCATGTCTTTCCAGGTCGCACTCTGGGAGCATTTAATAACATTGTTGCCTGTCGTCTTCCTTATCCCGATCATTTCATCTCAACCCACAGAATAGACGTTGGTTTTGGTCGTGGGTGTGTTTTCAGCCACTGACTGCACGTGAGCCAATAAGCCTGGCGTTCATGCAACCAAAACCAAAGGCATTTGAATAATGTAAAGTGACCTGCATAGAGGCATATTTTCTTCCTTCTAGAATCTTCTCTTATAAAACGATCTCTATCATGGTCCAGTGAACATGTTTACTGATGCCATTTTAAAGCATCAGTGAACATACAAGCTAGACATGGGCCTAGCTTTAATGAGAGGTAACAATCTCTTGGAGCATGATGTCCAACCTCTAGTTTACAGTTGTACAAGAGATCCGACACTGGACCTCAATTCAGTTAAGTTAGGCTGCAGAGAAGTAGCAAGTCACAATAGAAACTCCTTTGCTCAGCCAGTGGCCCACTTAATAAATCTGGGCTCTTTATGTGCTGAAAGAGCAAAGTGTGTACGGAAGGAAACCCGACACAGCTGCAGCTGCAAACACCCACCGGAGGAAAAATGTCACAGGTGTGCCTTTCCACTCCAGACAATAACCTCCCTCAACCCTCAGGAGGGATATCCCGACAGCTCAGGTCATTACATGAACCTGGTTTAGCCTCCCGTCGGGCTCATTCTGCTGCTTGTCCACAAGAGCGTGTTGTTCCAAACAATAAACGGGGTGACTGATACTCTTTACAATCAAGTGTACTGCCAGAGTCGACGCAGTACATACTTTACACGGACCTCGTCACACTGTCCACACACTAACGAGATGTCTCAACAATATCTCTCGGCAGAAGTATCTTGGCTTCACATGCAACCGAAGGCCAACTGAGATGGAGCCTTGATGGAGAGGAGTCACCCAAACCTAGACTTGGTTCCAGGTTTGGTGTGGTGAATGGATGCCGGGGCACGGCGACATGGAGAAGCAGCTCACGGTGACATGAGGAAGAAAAGCACAGGAGACTCACGGAGGGAAGATGAGTCAGCAGTCGTGCTTTCACTGGGCCATTAAAGAGAGAGGCTCACTGCCACCCCAGTGGAGCCTGCCAAGCATGATTTGTGTGTAATAAACTCACATTATCTGCAATAACCGGCACAAAGAAGCCTTCGTCGACCTCTCCAACATCCATTAAGGCTGCCTCCCCCATCCAATTTCAAGTCGGTCAACTAATTTCACAGCGGTTATTGACAGAGAAGTGAAGTCTCCGTGTGATTGAATCCCACTCTCTCTTGTAGCGACAACACGTCTCGCACGGCCCCTCTCGCTTGGATGACATGCTAATCTTTTCATTTTGCTGAGTGGCTCGGCTAAACGTTCAATAATTGTCTAATTACACCCAAGCATGTAATGTGTTATAGCAACAGTGAGGACATAGCAGGCTTTTCATAAGTGGTGTCGCAACAGCCAGACTTGAGCAACATGAGGAAGCCAAGCTATGAGACCAACAGGGCATGCATAGGAAACTGATCACAACTCTATTCCTTATTTAAAAAAAGGGAACGCTTTCCAATTCTGAGGAGAGCTCTCATTGTGAAAACATGTGCCACCGGCTTCATTCACAAGTATCAAACAAGACAAGCATTCAGGAGACAGATAGAAAGGTCGTAAGTGTTCCAGCTTACCAAAATAATCAGAACCGGTTGGCCATCTGCTGCTGTGTGTACACAACGCCAGCCTTACAGACGGCAGCCTATGTGTGCAGACAGGCGTCCATTAAGACTTTCCAAAGATAAGTTTTGCATAGTGAGCAGCAGAGCAGCAGACCCCAGCACGTCAGGTCTTTCCCCTAGTCTGAACACAGCCACATCAATGAGACTGTGGGTACTGACCATTTACATGATGTCAGCTGCTAGCTACCGGACAAGCAGCTCACTTAAAACACTGGGGAGGGAGTTGCCTTTCCTCAGTAAGATTGGCATTGTTGTTTTACACTGGTCTCCCTTTCAAAAATATATATATATATATATATATATATATATATATTTTTTTATGAGGTGAAGTCTATTCAGCACTGGTGGGTATGTGCCCCTTATATCCTTCCTCTTTTTATGAGGCCCCAGCTGGGTGTGAAGACTTAATTTCCCTTGGTGGGGTGTGTTTAACTTGCGAGCCAACAAGCAATTGCAGTTTCATTTGTCCAGACAAACATTCCCCTCACTGAAAGAGGCAAGCTGGCCAAGCTTAATTTAGAATTAGTCACTAGGGTTTTTCCAACACCTCAGGGCAGCAATTGGCCCTGTTGCTCCCATATGTAAATCTCTCAGATTGCTCCCTCGGGTTACATACACTGGTTAGACTCTCCAATCAAGCTTTCTTTCCTTCTTAGACTGGGGAGAAATAATACAATGCTTGGATGACATCACTTAACTGTGATAACATCTTAAATTACCTTCTGAAGGAGCTGCAATAAGGCTCTCAACCACTGCCGTTGAGGGCCAGGGGACTGATGAATAAAACAAGGAGTAGATGGGCCTACTCTTACTAAACTGATGTGAAATCAAAAATCCCTCCCGACTGAATTATGCTGGTAGACAGAATCAGAAGTGGCTCCACTTCACAGCTGACCAAACTCCTCAATGCTCATCCATTGACATTTGCATGTCATCGGAAATCGTTCTGTGTTGGCAGCAGGTAGATATCCAGTGTGATGGACCATCTTCTTCAATCCTGAGGGATGAGGCAGGCACAGAACACAAGGCTGATTCAACCCCTTCCTTGACTCTGTTCCTTGGTGCAGTTTTGCAATAAGCCCTTTTAAAGTCATGGTTACAATGTGGTGAGGCTTGACTGATCCCAGGTCTGGGCATTTCCCCACCCAGAGCGGGCAGTGGCCAGCTGCGGTTGGATGACATCATTAGGGCCTCACCCTCTGACATGACTCAACACCACAGGAAGTGGTTTGACAACTCCCTGATATCTGGAAGGTCTAAATGACAGTAATATCACAGCTTCAAATGAAAAGATCCACACAAATTAAACTGGCTCCAACAGACATCATAGCAACAGCTGGGGAACTGTGAAGAGCATGGAGAGAACTCAAATAAATTGCCTTTATAAAGTTAAGTCTAGTAAGGAATTTGCCCAACCAACATTTTTCCAAAATATCCAGATGAAACAAGACTATCATCTTTTTGTTTGGATCTTTGTTGTCATTTCAGTCTCTGTGGCGCACAAACTTATTTAAAATGACAACGGTGTATCTGACACTGTCAGGTGACAAATCCCTAAGGCCAGTAACAGCAGCTGTGGTACCAATGTTTTGAGTAGGAGGTTTGTCTGTAAATGAGCTGAAATCAATCTTCTTTTACAGACTGCATTAAAGACAAGTAAATCGATGACCCTCCAACCCGCCTCCACCCGTCGAGACACATGAGAATGAGTCTACTGTAGCAACATGCCAACATTCAGGGTAAGGTAATCCCCTCTGTGTCTAGGACATTGTGTGTGTGTGTGTGTGTCTGGTACTGTATGTGAAGACCAGTCAGCTGCACATCATTCATGACAGGTGGTTCAGCACAGCCGACTGAGGTGCAAAAACAAACTCTGACCTCACAGCTCTGAGTTCTGTAAGACACACGTAGGTTAGGCCATGTGTTTGTTCTGAGACCGCGTTTATATAAACCTACAAAAAATTGAATACAATACTGAAGAGTAGCATTAAAATATATGCAAAGCTGTGGAGCCAAATTTACTAACACACACACAGTTTCCAACCAAAGTACCATGAAGCTTCCTCATGATGCAGAGTTCAGAGAACGACCAATGTCAGAGACAAGACGTTCAACCCCGGTCATGGAGAGTAAACCACTAATCAACCTGATCATAAATTCAGATACAGATATGCTCCTAAACCAATGAATTGTAACATTTAGTAAACCAATAAATTAACAATTCAGTCTTGTGTCAGAAAATGCTAAAGGCTAATGTTCCATCTCACACAGTTCTTCTTCAAACATTTACTGACACCATATGATCTGTTGTATATTTGAAGCGAACCCCTAATTGATGGTTAAGTCAAGCGAACGGAGGGCACACGGTAAGGACAAGAGGGGATCGTAATTCTTCCTCCAGGATCCAGGTTGATGGACTGGAAATATTTAGGAGGTCTGTCTCGCAGTTAGCCTCTGGTTTGACTCTGCAGTCAGTCATAGACAGGTCCTACAGACCGGCTGCCTGTCTTCCTTTCTGCCAACACACATAACAATATCAGACTTGACTAGGAAGCGGGTTGTTGGGTCGGCCTGTTTACACCCAGACAGTGGAGGCTGAACAGGACCACCAGAGTGCTCTACTGGGTGTACAGAGGAGGGAGGGAAGAAGATGAAGGAATGCATGCAGGTTTATTATTGTTGTTAAATAAGGCAATCTATCACAGACACCAGCAGTTTGTGTGGGACTTCATAAAGAACTGAGCTGAAGCATTTTGCTTATCCTAAATCCCAGAGTCAACTTGGGAGCCCGCTTTTTGAAACACCTGTCACATGGAATAGCACAAGGCAAGCCAAACACGATACCCTCACCCCGCATGATCTCACACAGGCTGCATGCTGCACAACGCCATCCGCACCCCCGAGAAGAACATCAAGATGTCAGCGCCAACCCAACCAAGATCATCAAAACCTCGTCTGGCATACAGACCTGATCCAACGCCATCCTTCTGCTTCCGTGGTGATTCAAGGGGAATGGTGAACAGGGTTGGGATTCCAACACGGATTCCTCCGTGCTGTGGGAGGGACTCTACAGGGGTCTGCTGAGGCTGCCCATGCAGCAATCCCACACAGCTGCATCACGCCTCTCCCCCACAAGTCTAAAAGGATGTGGGCGTCGTGTGATTCGATTTGCTGAGTTGAGGATTGAAGGCTCTGAAACATTTCCCATAAGCAAGCTTTAAAAAATGAGCATAGGCGTTCATTACAGTGATATGCAGCCGTTGACAGGAGCCAAAAAGCACAACAAACAACCACTATCCTGCTAATGTCCAGAGTGAAGAACACAATGGACATACTTTATTCATCACTGTACACTACACAGATGTGGACTGTACAAGCTGCTGTCTTTATTGAATGGCTGATCTTGAATTTCAAAGAAATATTAGGGTCAGTGATCGTTCAGAGGCTTTTACTACATTCCATTTCCTTCAATAAAGGGAATCGACGCGGGAATAAACATAGTCAAGCCTAAGTGGTTGAACAGGAATGATGTGCATGGTAGAGGACTAATGGCTTCATCTGTTTAGGCCCAAACGCTGCAATGTTTCTTTTATAATCTATTCGACAGCCATGTGGAACATATAGGAAACATATATGGACTGGGAAAAACAGTTATTTAAGACTGTTGCTTAAAAAGATTCATTGTTGTCAATACCATTTATCTGCTTAAATCTACACATCTCAACAGCCCTACTCTTTGTATATACACAGTTTGTTTCATACGAGTACAAGTTTATGTTACAAAGTATGAGGGTGTAGTCTCTGTGTCACATTAAATCCACATGTTTATACATGAAAAGTAGATTTGTTGCCATGGCCAACCAGGAGCTCCTGCCTGGGTCATTCAAAAGGCTGGGAGGGTGGTTTGCAGGCAGTCAAAGTTTGAAAGACAGAATGAAAGAGGGGATAAACAACCAAGGATGGATGGCAGTTGGATTGCCCTTAGATTCCTGTGTGAGGTCAAATCAGATACTGTCTGGTTAAGGTGAAGGCTACAGTTCTTGAGACAGTTGTAGATAGATTAAATAAAAGTCAACACTAAACCCACCACTTGTCAGAAAATGTTTGGCCTTTCCCACAAAATGTTTTACTTAAGTTTCACAAATGTAAATCCCCTCAGATTAAAATAACTGATTAACACCAACAATCACATAGTCAGACCCCAACACAAGACTCATGTGACCCAAGTCGAAGGCTCAGAATAGCATCCAGCAATCGCCTTCTAGACCTAGATTCTATCATGTCTTTTGTGTTGTGCTGTTTTCGTTCTGCCAGTTGGGTCACGAGAGACTGAGAGGAAGTGGCACCAACTCCTCAGGACCAAGTGAGGGAGCTCAAAACGGAGCCAAGCAAAAGTCCTCGAGCAAACGACTACTGCAAGTCAATGCAGTAGAACGGGCAACATACGCAGCTTACCAATACACACATAGCATCAGTGATTACAGAGAGGGTTGAAGACAGAAATAGAACGCAGATAAACACAATCGGGATGGCTGTGGAAGCATTGCACTCCAGGAGAAAGCCAACAAAGCCATTTAGATAAAGCTAAAGGCCCAGTCTCGTGGAGAGTGTTAAAACCGCCTCAAGTCTTAGTTTAACAGCTCCGCCATGTTGTGGGGAAGCTGTGACATGAATCTGAAGCATGTCAACGAGACATTCATCAACACTCAAGACAAGAATGCATGGTTTCCAAAGGAACGCCATGATGACCTCTGGAAATACCAGACCACAAACAACTGTGTATGTGTACATATTGCTCCACATATGCCCTTTTTCCAATACACACACACACATGTTTTTCTCTCCTCACTCTCCCACTTTAGATTGGCTCTTGAAACAGTGATATGGGGATCCTAATGTTCTACTGCTAATCATGTTACTGTTGCCAGCTCTGGACAGACGATAGGAAACCCTTTGACTGAAGTAGGGGAGGATGGTGTTTGTGCAGCAGTGCAGATAAGACCGTACTGGCGTGACTTCACAAATGATAACCCAACAGCACAAATCAGGTCAGAATGGACAACATGGTCTTAACTTGCATTCACTCAAAGGAAACAATGGCTCAATAGGCTAATTTGGAATACACAGTTAAAATACTCAGTTCAAAGACAGTTAGGCTTGATTTGAATCAAGTGTATCTGTACTGGTCAGGATCATTGTTGATCTGCCAAAGGCTGAAGCTTCACACTGGAGGAGTGATGAACACATTTCAGACAGCTGGGTAATATCTTATGCATTGTAGGTCCTCAAAAAAAGCTTGAAGACAAATGTTTTCATGTTTAAACGGTTTGTCGAGGGCATAACGTAGTGGTCATACAGGGTTGTGATGAAACAGCTATGAGGGAGCAATGACAACTGACAAAATGACACTGTAGTGTAGTCATATGATGTAGATTATTGTGCATTAAACCATAGGCTAATATAACTAAAACGATTGTAGTAAAATGACTAGTTAGGCAGTTTGACAGTTCTGTCATCGATGAGAGTCAACATCTTTTTTTGAATGCGTTTAGTAGCAAAAGCTTAATATTCCAAAAACTGATTACAATTTTAGTTTGACCTCCCATTGCCTGTCCATCAAATCGTGGAAATTGTTCCGTCACACCACACTGATTGGCAGAAGTAGATGTCACACCACTGTTCTTTTGGAATACCACGGTCCGTTTCAATGCGCAATTCCAGCGCATTTTATACATGCCAGCCGAACAATCATAACAGGCTTGTAATGTTGTCTTCACTACTTGCAACATTGTTACTGGAACAAAAATACATCGATCATTGACTAACCTTGGATCGCTCTCCTCTCGTATCCACTTGTTACAATTGAATGTCAACGTATAAAACACCAATTAAGTTTCTCGACTCAAAACCGATAACCTGCATGAAACCAATGCGCAATTTAACGGTGTTTTTCTGTTGGTTATTAAAAGTCTCTGCCAGCGAGGGGGAGAAATGTACTCTTAACAACGTCGGGAAACAATGAAGGGAAAACAGCTGTTTCCAAAATGGAGTTAGCCTTCTCCAGCCAATCAGACTCTGTCTGGAGCTGGAGCATTCTCGCCTTAACTCTGCCTTATGCGATTTCAAACATCAACCTCTAAACTCTGTAATGACCAAAAACTCACAGAAAGCCTTTTTTGTCAGACAGTGAAAATATGTCTAAACATAATGTTGGCTCTGGAAAAGACATTACTCACATTCAACATAGCAGACTAATGATTTGAAATTGGGTTTATTATTAGAATCTCCTCTGCAAAACAGCACTGCAGAGTGCATACTTAAAACATGAACAAGTGCAGGTTTGGCTTAATTGTTGAACGAAATGGATAGCAAACAAATAAAAATACAACACAATTTGACCTGATGTATTAGAAAAAAATATATAGACTATTCTCAGTACAACATTGGCACCCTAGAACCAAATTTGTAAATGGCTGTTGTTAGTCTTATTTTGGCATGTATAGGCGGACACTGGACATATATCCATTTAATTGAAAAACACTACTTTCCCATTCTAACATAGGAATGCAATGACACCAGTTTCACTCTATTGTCATTTTGAGGAAAAGAAAACATAAGGCAGGACATAAAACAGTACAAAATAATAAGATACAGCATCAGTGAATTCAAGACAGTGTAAAATAATGATAATGCACATAAATATTGCTTTGGTAGAGAACCCCCTTCTAATCTATTTTTTTTAGATTAAGGCAAAGCATTAGTGGAGTTTAGATTATAACAGTATTGGAAACTATCGAGGTGCAGAACTCTGTGACCATGCAGAGCTGGTCTAGGAATGGCTGGGGCATGCACATTCTCACTAGATTAAGATTGGCGTGACACTCAGGGATTTTCCATGAGGAAATTGTGTTTTCTTGAACGTGGATTAATTACCTTGATAAGCATACACATTTAAAATCGATTTGGATCCCAACCAATGTGTAAACATGCATCTGCACACACAAAAAAAAACTTTAAGAGTCTGAAGCTGCCAATGATAATGGTGTGCAGGGTAAAAAGAATGCAGAGAGCACTATTTTGCTCTTTGACCTGTAGCACTTTTAGAACATAACACTGCCTCATTAAAACATGATTAAGTCTACATGTTACAAAGCAAACAGTAATGTCCTCTCAGTAGCAGCAGCATTGCCAGTCAGTAATGTCCTCCCAGTAGCACCAGTATTGCCAGTGCCATCTCTCTCCTCTCTCCTCTCTCCTCTCTCCTCCCCTCTCCCTCTTTCTCTCGCGCTCGCTCGCTCTCAGTAGCAATAATAGAGCTGAGAACGGAGGCCCCTGAAGGAGTCGTCATCCTGACCGCTCGCCTGGTCCCCTTCAAACAGCATGGACTCTGGTAGCACTACGCCCTCCAGTGGATCTGGCTGGCAGAACTCCACTAGGAATTCCTCCTCTGAGTCCAGAAGCGTCTTTGACCAGGAGGACATGTCTAGCTGGCCCGCCACGCCACCATACTCTTCTGGCAGGACCGACCGGGGGATGTTACGGTGTAGGGAACGCAGGTCGGACCCATGGAGCACATACTGAAGGAACAAGTAAAAAGACATGTTTTTGATTCACTTAAACCATTCTAAAATTGGACTGTTTTGGAGGTGTAAGACATGTAAATGCCATGATCGACTTCAAGGCCTTTTGTGTAAAATACTGACTCCTTTAAGAGGCAAAAAGTAAACGCTTACCCTCTCTGCCATCTTCTCTTTCAGGAAAGGCTTGATGATGGCAAAGATCCCTTTGAATATCCGAGGCTCGTTAATTATGTTGACAGCTTTGATTCTAATAGGGAATCCATCCTGTAGGATATTGATCAGAAAAACATACGGATCAGAATGGGAATGTTAGAACTGTTATTACAGTTTTATACCAATGGCATTGCAGTGTAACAAAAATGATAACAGTATTTTTGACAACAGTAACTTTATTATACAATGCAGCATACAAATAGCTAAACATGGGCTGCTTGATCTGGCTAGTAAGGATGGTTTATATCTTATTCTGAGAGATGCTAACATGTCTTCAATGTAAAATACAATGATTTACCTGGAGAATGCTCACAACTTTCTTAGCCAGGAAAGGGCCTGGATTCGATGCTTGAGACAATCCTACCCCAGTGTAGTCTGCGAGGATGACTATCCCATTGACCTGGGTTTCCTCAGGCTGAATCAACTTCTCCAGAGTCAGGTAGATGGCTCGTATGTTGTCAACAAACGGATAGTCGTTTGGTTTCCATTTTCCTGAAAAACAAATCGTATAACACTTTTATCAATCGGGCCATCTTGCTTCCCACTGATTTACATCCTAGCTGCGATAAGAGTTTGATTTACAATGACAAGCATATGTGCAGTAGTGAGAACAGCCACTGACCAGGTCGTAGACAGAGGATGTAGCGCCCACTGGGGTCTGGATGGGGCAGGACTGAGAGGAAGCCCAGGTCCAGGACATGTTTCACAGTGGAGGGCTTAAGGTCTTGGAACACCTCCGGCCAGGCCTTCCTGCCCCCATGGTAATTGAGCAACAGCTGCAGGGCACGGTCGTAGTCAAACTTCCTGGCTCGGAGGAATCGCAGAAGGAAGGCATCATCCAGCCGGGTCCTGAGGTTAGGCTGCTCTTTCAGGATCATGTCTCTCAGCGCCTGGGCATCCCGAAGACGCCACTCTGGCTTCTCCTGGAGCTCCTCCCTGGCCTTGGCCACCAGCTCTGGGGTCAGGGTGCAGGTGTAGATAGGGGGAGGAGGGCCAGGGAACCCACTAACAGGCACTAGGGGGTCCATGGTGGACCCAAGATCAATACTGTCATTATCTTCTGCCATTGACCAAATATGCTTCTGTTATAGAAAAAAAGATAATAAATATATAATAATAATAATAAATACAGTAAATACAATAATACCGTTTCAGGAATTGTCATGGAGACAAGAATTAGAACTCTTTTTGGCTTATAATTCAGAAATTCATCAATCAGACAACAAACTAAACAGACCATCAAAAACCATTACCATGAGAGGCACTATTGTCATTGACATTTGTACACGCAGCTTACAATCCACAAAACAATGGTGGGGTTTGCATTTTCCACAAAAGAACAACAATAAAATTCACATTTTACGAGTGACAGTCATGCAAGAACAGTATTTATATTCAAACTGTTTTGACAGAACGACGATGAGTTGGGCTGTCTTCAAGTATGCGACTAACCGGGTGACTGGATAACTACGAACCTGAATGTGTTATGATTATTTTCTTGGTCAGTCCTTGTAGTCATCTATGAGATACACATGACGAAAATCCTCATTTTACCGCAAAACTACGGTTGACTAGATAGCATCACAGAAGCGTTCAATATCTACCCAGCCTAGTGTCAGAGCAATTAATGATCTGTTCCGGGATCGTCTACGTAAGCGTTGTGCGCTTTCTCTTTGGTTAATTATGTAGCATGTGATGTCAGTGCGTCATGTGTTGCCTACCTTCTTGAAATGATGTAAACATTTTGAGATTCGTTCTAACAATCTCCTCTTCAAGTTTATCTTATTACATATTCAAATAGATAGAGAATCTAAACAATATTTATTGTTCTTTTATGCAATTTGTATTTATTAATTAAACCTACCTCACATATTCTACGTGTTTTATGAAAATGTGTTGATGGGCCTACAGTTTTTTCTCTTAGCTTTTTATACAATATGTAAGGTTTATAATATACAAATTTAGTCAATTGCAGCCTTATAATTTGCTAATAAAAAAAAATAAGGTAAACATTTGACATGGCATATGTCAGTATTTTTTTCATCCTATAGGTGGTGCAAGTGCGTACGAGTTCCGTTTCGCAGATGGTTTTGCCTGCTTTATGGAGAATAGACCATTTGCTGCCCCAACCAACAAGCATACAGATAGATAGGGACACATGCAAAAACCTTTTAAAGTTACTGGTAAAACTATTTTTCGGTGTATTCGCGTACGTGTGCTCTGTCCCGCTGTCAGGAGTTGAACCTACCATAACGCTGAGATATCACTGTTTTCTGCTCATGTGGGAATAGGAAAAAGCTGTAATAGAAGGCGCCTGGCTTTCTTGCATATAATCGCACCTATCTATAATGACTTTACGACAGTTTATCATCTGGCAACACCCAGTCCTAATTATCCTTGACCGTGCACTGCCACGTAGGCCTCGTGATTTCATCAGTAACATGTTTTTCAAATTAGCCTACCCCTTCCACATTCCAAACTTTATCTGCTGTAAAGCAAATCGACGTAGATAAGATAAATTAATAAGATTAAATGTGACAGCACAATTCGATGTAAAAATAAACCTTGAAATTTTATTCATCTTCACATTGTAAGGTGAACCACTGCCCATATTTCTAGTTAATGGCAGTGTATTTGTATATAGTTTGTAAGGCACAGTTAATTCTGTCAAGACAAAATGACAAAATTGCATTCTAAGCAGAAACAAAAATAACATCTCTTTACAGTAAAACTGAAAATGTCTAAAAACACTTGCTTGTATCTGGAAATGATGTGTTCCTAAACCTGTAAATGCCTTTAACTTTATTAAAGTGGTTTTAGGAGACAGTATTAAATGCTCTCTCAATCTCAACATGTTGCACAACTTTATACATTTCCAGTAAATACATAATTGGGAGGGATACCCGAACCTGTCAAAGGTTATAGGATACATGAAAACATATGTTTCTTTTCAGAACCAACTCGTCTTCTTAAACAGCTTTAAAATGTGACATTGCATTTATTGCAAAGTCTTGACCATACTTTTGGTCTATTATAGTCAGCCATCTTAGAAATACTGTGCAACACAAAAGCCTGCCTCGTCATTGGCCTGTTGTAACATTCATACAAACATTAAGTAACCCTAACTTATATACTGTAGGCTTAGAGGCTGTACTCTGTCTACCTTGCATTACTCTTACTATAAGTCAAATGCATTTGTTTAATCAACACACTTGTGTGTATGTAGGACATATTTAGCATTTTATCAAAATAAAGAAGCACCTCATATCTGTGGGTATTGATGTTAACTGGAGTACACTCTTTAACCCATGCTATAAAGTACTCTTCTCTTCAACAGCTACTTTGTCCTAAACAGTTTTCAGTTGATCCAACTGAGTCTTAGTTTTCTTGAACAGATCAGTTTATATAAATATATTTTATTGTTTTAACCTTTCATCCTATTCAACATAGCCTAGTTCAAAATGTACTTCTGTATATTGTATTGCCCTATTTAAATTGTCTGGAAGGGAAAATGAGTAGCTTGTAATGATGATTCTTTTGTTTAGATGGTTGAATTTGTCGGACGAGTTGCTAAACGGCCTCTTGCTTGGTGATAGTGGGCTGAGGGATGGAGCTTGGCTGCTTGGGCACAGTGGCTATCACCCCCTGAGACATTTTGTAATGTTCTGAGCCTGAGGCAGTTGGTGGAGAGGGTATTGGGGTTTCAGGAGTGGCTGCAATAGACCATAAAACACATCATGTTGAACTGTTAGACACATCCCACAGTGTCAAAACACAAATAAACACCTTAACGTTGAGGTATAGGCTAACATTTCTGAGAAAACACACATTTCAGACGAGGAATAAGCACTTTTGTGAAATTTCTGAGAGCATTAAAAATGTTAAGAAAAAATAACAGAAGCTCTCTTTGACAAAATAAGCCAGATTAGTCTCTTGTGAAGAACATAGAGGATTACTTTGCTGCCAAGCCTGTTTGTCCTTCCAACTACCTGACTGGGCCTGCAGGCTGCATATGAGACTAGATGCCAGTGTTGTAAAGCCCATCGCTGGCCTCCAATAATGTTTACCATATCCATGATATTACAAATACTGTTTGTTGTACTTTGTCATTAGCTGGGCCAGATCTAGATAATGTGACAGCAATAAAGATGATGCTGATAAAAGCTCTGAGATACGTAATCTTCAATCGAGTTAAATTGAGATGACTGAAATGAACGTTGTTACTTACATATTTGTCCGTTGTGGATCGGAGTGGCCATGTTGCCAGCCACAATGACATTGCTACTGAGGTGCTCCTGTACCAGGTGAGGGTGTAGAGAATGAGGTGCATGAAGGGCCTCGTTGGCAGATCCTTAGAGAGAGAACCATTCTGTTTGTTTCAGTTACACTATAACACTGTCTTCTGTGATCATCACAACCCTGCACTTCTGTTGAATGTACAGTATGGAAATGTTTCCAACTCGCCAACTCATGGAAACTGCCAATTAAATTCACTCAACTTTGGGTCACATTGATCAGTAGTTATCTTAGCAACTATGCAGATGAACTATACATTCTTACCACCAAGAAGCATTTCTTGGAGCAGGTTGTCGATCTTGGCCATGCCAAAGAGCTTGACGAACTGGATCTGCTCGATCATCTGCCAGGTGATGCTCTGCAGAGTGGGCAGCAGAAGCAGCAGCTCCCCAAACCTCCCTCTGGAGTCGTACTGTCTGTCGTTGATGTAGTCCTCCAGGCTGACCTGGACCTGGTAGCGCATCCGCTTGATCTTGCCTGGGTCGCTAAGACCTTTTGCGTCTGGTTTAACAAAGAGGCAGAGAGAGAGAGAAGGACAGAGAGGGAGAAATTGACAGACAGAGAGACAGAGAGAAAGGGAGTGAGAGAGAGAGAGAAAGAGATAAAGAGAGAGGGAGAGAGAGATAAAGAGAGAGAGAGAGAGAGAGAGAGAGTGGGCAGCAAGGTTAGAAAGGTGACACTACACCTCAAATGCTCCATGTGACAGTTTACAGTTAGCATTAATTTACTGTGGTTTTTGAAAGCACAATATTCAGAAACACTTTACATTAAGGAGTATGTGTTGTGTAGGACATTTGAAGGTTGTGTTACCGAACAAGATCAATGTTAACACCCACTTAACCCTGGAAAACCCAACACGTTTTACTTGTGTGATACTTTCCTTGATAATGTAAAGTGTTGTCCAATATTGTAATCATGATCTCGCTATATCACGTTTATATTTGATTGTGCCTATGAGTATGGTTATTAGGCATTAAGTACCTGGGTCAAAGAAAACAATAGCTTTCAAACAAGCATATTCATTATCGTCAATCTGAAGTTCCTGGAATGGAAGCACCAACTCATCCAGGATCCTCACTGCTACTCGGCTCACCTCCAGCTCTGGGCAGTTCCTGGGAATAATGTGGTCATTTCCTGTTTGATATGGAATCAAATAAATGTTTTGGTTAGAACTGGGAGCTTGTTTTACAATTGAGAAAATGAATCATTTTCATGTGAACAGCAGTCCTGTTTGGACTGTGTTAGATATCTATGCTGACATTGATACTGGTGGTTTGTACTGTACGTAATACTGGTGGTTTGTACTGTACCTAATAGCAGAAGATCTTTGTACATCATAGACCTCTTAGCAGCTCCCAGGAGAAGGTGCTCCCCAGCATGGGCTCGCAGCAAGGCCACCTGAAACAGTCCATTTAACTGATCACCTGCTGAATAACACCTCAGTTCTTGCTTTTACATGTATTTAAAGCATGACGCGAAAGTTGATGTAGATACTAGCTTTACTTATCGGCAATGCTACTTAGCAGTGTGTTATTTTCCCCAAAAAGAAAATCTAAAGACTTCAGTTGAAATGTGTCCCTTTGGGAGAATTTGAACCAATGAGAGATGCTCGCATAGACTGCACTGGCGGTGTGTGGCCGCGTGTGCCTGAGTGTGAGAAGATACCTGTTGGAACCCTCACTAATTAAACACCAGCAAATCAGTTACCAAGCCCCAGTGATCACAGCGTTAATGATTCAAGACTGTTTTGGACAAGATAGATAGAACTTTCAAACCAGCTCATCATATTCTAACCGGACATTAAAACACATTAACCACTCCACCCGAGGATACAGAGAGAAGTGGCCAGTGCTGAAAACATGTTTTTAACCCACTGTATAACTTTTACCATAACCTGTTAGATAGGATCACATTCAGCATGTTCTTCAATGATGATCATTGATAACACCAGTCACATTTGGAACCATTTGGTTTTTAGAATGTGGCTGAAGTTATGTGCAGGAGGTCACAGGAGTTGTAGTCTGGTAGATAAGTGACCTGGTGTCTCTCCATGTGTCTCACCTGGTCATCCAGGGGCAGCTCACAGAAGGCAGGGATGTATTTAGCCCACTCCACCAGCACCAACAACTGCTGCTTCATCGACTCACATACATCTGTGATGGTGGCGATCTTCTTGGTTCTGATGTCTCCATTCATTAAAGGCCCGGGTGACGAAATCTACATAGGTCATGTGCCGTCATTTACATGGCCAAATGTGGCTGTTACATATGATCATTTAGATTAGGGTGGCCACCATGTTCCATACCTGTCTTGAGAGGACATCTGCCTGGATAAGTGCATTGATAGATGGTAAACTGCTGTCTTCATAACTGGATCTCCTGGTGCTGATCCTGTCTCTCTCGTTCTGTACAGCTGGGAAACAAACATTCCTACTTCAGTTGTTGCATTCTAACCAGCTTTTTCTGACTGTTTTATTAATGTCAATTACACAGATTAAATGTTTGAAAGGAATAATGGCATGGGATTATGTTTGGTACAATTTGATAAAATGAGAGATGTGAGGATAGACCTTTTTAGAGGGGAAAAGGGCTTCCACGATTGTGGTGTTTATCAGTATGTGGCTATAATGCCTTCAGAAATGTTTGCTCAGCATAAGCCGGTCATAGACTTCAGTGCATCCCAGAGTGAACATTAACAAGGCACGGCTCTCTTGGCAATTGCAACATACCACATGAGCAGTCTGACTGAGACAGCTCTGACCTCACTCTACGATAGTGGCTGGATGATAAAACTGGATGTCCACTGCTTACAGAGACTGGGTCAATCTCTGCTACTAATGTCTTCATGTGCTTGAAATGCTCTTAAATGTTATAGATTTATTGAATTACATTTTGTGAAATGAATAAAATTAGTAAGCATACAGTTGATACCTTCTTTTTTCATGCCGGCTCTGAAGCACTTCTTCAGTCTACAGTATCTGCATTGATTTCGCTTGTCTTTGTCCACGATGCATTGTCTGTTGAACCTGTAAAGTATGATAAAGACAGTTTAGGGTCGATCCTGGGGAAAGTCCCTGCCAACCAAGAGAAAACGTATGAAGATTCTTCACAATATTGTTAGTGAACTATTCAAGTCATAGCCTCCTCCTGGTTGCTAAACCAGAACAGATCAATGGCAACTTTCAAAACGACCATCAAGCAATCAATGGAATGGTCATGCAATGGAGTCATCTATCACTTGACATCTGTGCTCTAAAGGGCAGGTTCTCACCTGCACGAGTACATGTGGTTCTTGCGGACACTTCGTCTGAAAAAGCCCTTGCAGCCGTCACAGCTGGAGGCTCCGTAGTGTTTGCCCGTGGCCCGGTCCCCGCAGATGGCGCACAGCGTGCCCGCCCCCAGGTGGTTAACTGTGTTCATGTTTGCACTCTCAGCCGGCGAGGAGTCTGAGAAGGAGATGGAGGAGAGGGAGGGAAGGAAAGATGAAGAGATGGGAGATTGGGAGAGACGATGGAGAGAAAGTGGATGTTGGCATCAGGTAAACAATCACTGGATCCTGCTTGTGGGTCACTGGATAGAGAATCTGAGGTTCCGAATGAAAAGCTGGTCCCTAGTGTCATGCATCACATGCGTTAGTGAGAGAGTTAGTGCACAAAAAGTAATCTCCTACTTCATTCTGTACTACAGTGACAAAAATGGAAAACGTGACTGATTTCCACGAAGGGAAACTTTGTACAGTCAGAAAATATTATGAAGAGGAGTATACCATCAAATAAATTGTGTTTATTAATTGGGTATGAGATGTGTGAATATTGTTTTTCACCAAGGTGAGAACAGCACTGTTATTGGAGTCAGCTTGACCAACTGATCAAAGGGGGCATAATAAGTATCTCCTGTGATCTATGACAGTATGTACTGCCTATCTGAAAGCTGAGAGCCCTACGACTAAACAAACAGAGCTAAATTGATGAGGGCTTGATTACCTCGGAAAAGGCAATCAACTGAGACTGTCTTCTCTCATCCGCCCTCACACTCATCAATAAGATGACTGGTTCAATCAATCATAGCTCATAGAAAGCAGTCTAGAACTGATGATGTAGACTTCCACTGTGTTTTACATCTATACATATATTTTTTAATATGTTTGTTTCAGCTCAAAGTTGAACAATACTACATAGTGGGAATTACAACAATCAATTGGCTACGCTGCTTTTGAGGAAAATGTATTAATGGAAGACTCAAGTTCCCATCCAAAAGTCATGGGAGACTGAATAGGGAATGATGGCAGTGTCATCTGAGCTTACAAGGTGTAATGTATTATACTGTCAGACAGCTGTGAGAAAAATCCTCCTTGGGAGCTTCATCTACACAACAGAACGTGTGGGAACCCACCATTTGGTAACAGGAGAAGGATGTTCATGACACAGAACCCCCTGCTGCTGTGTCTGAATGTCTATCCTACCCTACCCAACCAGCCTGGAGTGAAATAAAACCACTATCACAACAGTGTACAGGTTAGAACAGGAAAGATTCACTTTATACCGGTTTCTTCCCAAAGCCAAATTAGTTAACGTGGAAGTGCACTCAGTTCCATCAGAACAAAAAGTGATGGCCAGGAAAAAACACGGATGTCCAAAACACAGGCCGTAACACATTCTCATACTTTTTCTGAAATGAGGAAATAGGCACCTGACAAACCATTTTAATCACATCCTTACAGCCCATCTGACTAGATATTTAAGTAGTCAAACGTCTCAAAGTTCCGTATTGGCTCACAGTGTGTGACTCACCTGTGCCCATAGCAAGCACTTGCATGTTCTCAAACTCCAGGGTGGTGTAGGCTGGGTCCAAGGCCTCGCTGTAGTCTGCCATGTCCATCTCTACTAGTACTTTGGACAAACAAATGCTCAGCTACCTGACAGTGGGACGAAAGACTTGTCCAAGAGGCAGAAGTCAAGTGCCCCCACCACCATAACCCCCACCCTCTATTTGGCTATGCCCCGCCCCCTAGGTAGGTCTACCCCCCCCCCCCCCCCCCCCCCCCCCCCCCCCTGTGCACGTGTGTGTGTGTGATGAGGACCGTCTCATCCAGCCTAGTGTAGACCACGAGGAGCCTGGCTGGCCGGTGACTGACAGCACAGATCTCCTCCTCCTAGGTCTAACCAGGAGAGAGGTAGTGTGGCAGTCTGGTTGATGTTTAACTAGCCTCCTCAATGGGGAATCAGGGGTTGTTTTTAAAAGATAACACAACTTGGATCTCTCTGTAGCTCTCTCCTTCCAACCCACCCTTTCTCCTCTCCTCTTCTCTGCCTCCACCCTACTGTCAGCAATGGATCAACAATTTTGTGAGAGCCATTAAATGTGAAACTTATGCCAGATCGCTGTGACAACTTTACATCATCGCCTTTAACCAGTTTAAACCAGTAAATCCATGTGATAATACAAATGGAACAACATTTCTCGATAAAGCCCATTGTATGTTGCATGAGTGCAAATGATCTACATTGTATTTATCCTTCTATTTCAGTATTTAGAGAGAGTGGAGGTGTATCTTACCTGAAAAAGTGTCATAAAGGGGAGTCTGTATTCTGGATTAAGTTCTATTTTCACGTGTAATGTGTCTCTGTTAAATCTCAGTTAATTCTTGCATAATTAACAAGAAAAATAACTCTGGCTAAGAGTAAACTGTTGCCTTTATGTAAAAGAGTTCATTGTTCCACAAAATACTGTGCACATGTGACACAGCACCATGATCCAAATGCTTAAAAACTGTTCAGTACTAAGAAGTGTCTCTTTTAAAAGTCAAATTGAATGATTTTAAGGGACATTGGCTATGTAACGGAGGTGTGTGAGATTATAAATGCCTCACCTTCAGTATTGGTACAGCACGTTGGTTTGGCTGAACAGTACTGTATTTTGAGGTCTCATAGAGGATTTATCTAACATATTAATCTGAGGATTAATCTGTATAGTCTTAATGATGCCATCGTATAAACATATTTTGGGTTTTTCGTCCGCATAAAGCTACTCAAATCTTAAAAAATAAATGTTGCAATATTAGGCAAATAATTGTAAATGGGACACAGCAAACACTACTCCTGTGTTTAAAGAAGGAAAAGTGCCAGTACAAAGCAACAGGTCAACGATCTCAGGTTCACAGAGACCTGGCTGGTGCAGTTAAACCATGCAGGTTAACTTGATAACCACCCACCTAGAGCATACAGTATACAAGATTCATAAAATAATGTCTTTCAGGCAAACACCATAACATTCCTCCAGTCTGGTGCCCTGTGTGATGTCAGTTCTTGAGAATGTTGATGAAAACCCTTTAATCCTTTCAGCAGAGACAATGATGTCATCAAGCCTCATCAACAGAGTTGGTGCTCAGTCTAAAACCCATCATTCAGAACATAATGCTCTTATTTTATGGGGGGAGTTCTTTTGTAAAATTCTGAATGTATTACATTAAACTACAACGTTGACTTCAATGCTTCAATTAAGAACATCTTTGACTGTTAAAAGAGTTGTTGGCAGAGGTGACAGGGGTCATTACATCATACATACATCACTCAGCTCAGTCTCTCTCAGAAAACCCTGAGAAATTGGCATATTTGCTTATGAGGTTGGTTCACTGTCTTGAAACGCTAATGTGGCATCAGAAATCTGTGAGAGGTAATGAATGAGTCACGTAGAACAAATCTTATCTAACCTGCCATTAAAACACTTTATCGTCACCACCATCTTCATTTACTGTGAACTCCTCCAAGAACAGTCATATACAGGCCTATAAAGTATAATCTGCAAGGTTAAAGTTTTCTTAATCACAGGCACAGTTACACACTGTTCAACCCTGGTGCAGATAGGGAGAGACACTTTCTCATCATCACCACCTCACATACATCTCCAGCCTTTTTCAGTGTTGTCCTCATTATCACACAGATAGACATCTCTCCTCACCCCTGGGTGGGCAGTGCAGGGGGGGCTTCATAGAGCTGCTGGTACAACTTGGAGGTTGTGCAGTTCACTGGGCACATACACCTCACTTAGCTAATACATTCTTTTTAGTCCCACACACCTGCCAGTGCAGACCCCATGCAACCGTCTGCAGAACACCGGCACACCGCTTTTTCTATAGTGGGATTCTCAAAATGGCATTTTGATGTCTTTAACTTTTATCTCTCTTAAAATCAATGACAACAATGAAAATTGTTAAGAGAATCCAAAGATAACGTTATTCCAAGATGCCCTGTCTTGGAATCACACAAGAGGTTTATATGAAGCAGCCATGTTGGGATGGGAGTCCTGTCTTATAATCAGTCACCCAAACTTCCTGCCTGCCTGCCCCAGGGCTAAAAGTCAAAGGAATACTGAGAACTGATGTAACACTTGTGTGATTCTCCCAGTTGAAACTTCAAACTCCAGTTTGTGAACAAAGTCCTGTCTATCTTCTAAATAGGAATCTCCGACCACTGACCAAACTCCATTTGTCACCACTGCCTATTTGTACCTTCTGCTCAATGAATCCATTGCATTTTACAAGTTAGATCCCAATGGCAAGAGGTAGTTGAAGCTAAAAGAAACACACTGGACATATCAGATTTTGGGGGAAAACCATTTCGGCCTTCTTGAAGCTTTAGGATATGGAATACATTGTATAGGAACTTACTTTGTTCCTCGAGCTCCACTACAGGTAAAATGTGAGTGTTTATGATGGCCATGTTGGAGTGTTGATTATGATAAGCCTGAAAGAAAGAAGGTGGTAATGTGCTTGCTACAGCACATTTTCAGGCCAGTACTGCAGTCTGGCTCTGCTTGTCTGTGTTGGATGCAGGTGATATGTGAGTGTAGTGTCATGGCGAAGACCTTGTCAACAGATAACTATCTACAAACCACACCGCTTAAGCAAGCCCCTCTGACTGGCTGAGAGGGAATACTGTCTATTATATGGCAACAGAATATTGTTGGGTCTTTTCATGTGTATATTGGTTAAAATGGATGTCATCTGTTGCTTTATGGCGGATATGATATTAGCTATATTTCTAATGTTAGATAATGATGTTGTTTTAATACCCCCCCCCCTCTCCCACCCACATCTCTCCTGTACTTTCTCATTGAAGCTCGTTCGGTCAAGTATCGACCATTAGAAATACGAATGGTCTCATTTTTTGATTCTACATGGTTTTTGTTTCAAATGATGTGTCTGAAAGAAACTAATTTCATTCATTATGTTTAAATGTCATGAAATAGACTACAGGGGTAAGACCCTCACAGGCCTGTCCTGTGTTCACCGCATTGTCAAACTCGCATTGCAAAAAAACCTTTTGGGTCTCCTTAAGATTGTCTATCTTAGCTTGCCTGGAATGATTGTTAATGATTTAAATGTGCTCTATAAGACGTCTCATTTGAACAACAGTCAAATTGTTATTTCTTATCAAAGAGATGTGCTTTGGAATGTTGCTTTTATACTGTAGGCGAGTTAGAACTGTCTCATAGGATCTGTAGATAGAGTTGTCTGACATGAAAAGGGTTCTCATGATTTTCAACTTTTCTGTTTGGTCTCAAGGTAATCATAAACCACCAGGGCCTAATTTGGTACGGCATCAAACCCCCAGTATTACTGGGCAATAAAGTTGTCAGCAAATAAAGGTGTGCAGAATGGAGGTTAAAGGGGAGATAGCAAGACTTTACCATAGAAATAGAGAAAGAGAAATGAAAGACATAAAGAGGTGTAGTTTGCGTGACAGGCTATTCACAGCAATAGACACATCAGCAGATAAAATCAAAGCATGATTGATTGCAACTTCTTGGTGCTAGGTTTTAATTTGAGGTTCACACTATAAATGACTGAACATGAAATAGCTGTTTGAATAGTCTTTCAATGTCAGACATTAAATTCCAAACAGCTGTGGATGTCACAAGAAAAATGCTTTTAACATTGGAAATAACTAAATGTCAGCGACCTCATTTGGAGTATGTTCTGTTCAAAATATTCGTAAAACATTCTTTCACATCAGTCCGTAGTTTTCACTATGCCTGACCGAAAACCCCAGGTAGCCCCAGTGCACCAAGTAAGTAAACAGTTGCATCAATAAACATGCAGACCGATGCTCCGCGTGAATCAATCACAGTGCCTGATAAACCCCAGCAATCATTAACTGCTGTTTTGCTGAGGATTCATTTTGACCGCTGGCCCAGTCACTCATGTCAGCTTCTCATCTAGGGCCACTTATCTGGATGTTTCTCTACTGGCCCGTTCGTCATCACTCAATCTATAGCTTTACCTATAACCTGAAGATTCATGAGGTCAAGGGATTTAGTCTTATCCACCATCGTCTCAAACCTATCAGATACCAATGCAAGCAGCAAAAAGTCACCAAGTTTTCTAGAAGACACTTTGAGCCTTTGTTGATATCTGCGTGAAATATTTGACCCGTCTAAGGGTTCATTTTAGTAATGAATTTGTTGTGCACTATTGTGTTTTTCATCCCTTCTCGTTGCCTTTTGTCGCAAGGCTTCAACTCACTGCGTCTCTCTGCCTCTGTAGGCTAGCTGGGTCACTGGAATGACCTCAGCTCTTGAAGCACTAACTGATCTGTCAACACTGTGAGGAGCAAAAGGCCAGACGGTCAGATAGTGCTGCACATCGATGGTAATGAACAATACATGCCGAAAAACCCATGCATCAGTGTACAGATCGGACAGTTACAAGGTAGTAATGCCTCCTTGTGGTCAAAGTTTGCCATGTTTTAGAATCGTGTTTCTCCACAGTGTTTCACATCTGTGTGGGCTAGTCCCTGCATCTGATATGTTTCGGACTTGAAACAGAAATGTGGATACACTGATTTAGTTTGTTCTTACATTTATCGGTTGCCCCAAAAAGAAAAGACTATGGCATGCAGGTCCTTGAGACCTCCGCAACAGAATTCAGTCCTGGAGTCAAAGCTGTTCATTGTATTTACAAAATAAACCCTTATATAAAACACATAAGAGTGTACATACATAACGGCGCATGACAACACTTTGTTTGTTCTGCTAGCAGCCTAGCTCATTTGCCCCTTCTGACAGCACTACGTTGAGTAAGAATTACAAACAGCAGCTTGCTGTGTGAGGTGGAGAAATCCACACAAACACTCACAGACTCACACACAGGTCCACTCAACTCCCCTTGTCTCCCAGACGAGCCCCAGTAGCTCCCCGTGTGCAGTGGAACAGCCCATGGGACTGTGAGTCCTGTACCTGGGGTGGTGTAGAGCGACGCTCCATCCTCTCCATACATCCTCCTGAGGCCTGGCTCCCAACCCTGAGCTTAGGCCCATCAGCCTGTGGCTGGACGGACGCTGCCTGCAGCTCTCTCCGACCCAGGAAGACTGAGGGAGAGAGGGAAGGAGCAGAGAGCTGGGCTGCAGCAAGGGCCGGACTGCCACAGGGCCCAAAGGGAACGTGGTAACAAGGGATAATCCTTTAATGCCTGTCACAATGAGATTTGATTGGAGACTTGTGCAATGCCCCCATCCATGCAGGCTGCTAATTGTAGCTCTGCCTGCAGGGTTTCCACTACATCCCTCTTCTTCACCTGGCTGCCGTGCTCTGGGGATCAGATGGGGGCCATTGAACCAGGAGAAGGACTTGTCTGTGTTCCAAGACAGAACTGTGCTTTACTAGAACTAATTTGCGAGACTGATCTCATGAGGTTGCCTCTCTCTCTCTCTCTCTCTATCTGTCTGGCCTGGCAGATTGGAAACCATGCAGGCTGAATCCAAATCTGTTTTATTTTAAACAGGATAGGATAGGCCTAAATGTAACTGACTCTTTAGACCTGCACTGAGGGACAGTTATTCACTGTATGCAAATCGGTTTACTGTACATAGAGAAACTACAGTACATAGAGAAGGCTGTTAATGACCACTGTTTACCTACTGTCATTGACAGTATGATAGATCAGAAAGAGGTGATGTGAGGAACAGACCTGTTCAGCCTCAGCCTGAGGGACATTCAAGGGAAGTAGCAATCTCATCACGTCACAGCAAATCTGGAGTTCCCAAGGGCCCTTCCTGTCTTACTATATATATATATATATATATATATATATGGTATGTGGTATCATTCCAGTAATCCCAGCATACCACAAGCAGTGCTCTCCTAATATTGTCCTTCAGAATAAAGGCGCATAGCTCTACTGCTTTACGCTCAAACTGTTGTTTTCTCTGGAATTCAAACCAATTCATGTGAGAAAAGGTGAGGTCTTGGTGTTGACTTTAGCTGTTGTTCATTCTGCTCTGTCGCTGATTGGTCGTGGTTGACTGCCGGCCAGCCAATTGGCCCCCACCACAAGTCATTCAGCATTTCGGGCAAACAGATCTGTTCGCTGAGGGGCTGTTCAGTTGTGTTTGTTATGTTTGCTTTCGCCAACTGATTCTGCAAATAATAGAGCTGCAAGAGTTTGTCCAGGTTGTGACCGTTGACCAAGTAAACTTAGACGTCTGTAATTTGGTTATGGAAAATATAATATTACCAACAAATTAAGTTTCTTGGAAGTTAGTAGGTGTTTTACTGGTGTTTTGTTGGTGTGTTGGCACTGTATAACTAAAACTAACAATGAAAATGTACAAATTCCCATTTGTAGCTAATTGTGTACAAGAACATAGTGTTAAGATAATTCTGTATAGTATTAGCAATCCGCGCATGATCTAGAAACTCAACATTCATATATATTTAGTTTCACATACACATTTCTGTATTTTGAAGGGTCAAAACCAAATTGTGTCAGCACAATTCTAGTGGCTTCAGGACTGCAATGCACATATTTGTCTGCACAAAGAAACGAAGTGTTACCAAAGATCTAGGCCAGAAAGAAGCTTAAACTTGGTCGCTGCCAAATACATTTATTTGCAACATGTATGTCCTGGTTTTGAAGATCCTTTAAGCATAAAGTGGTAAACAAATGATTTGACAAAATGCAGCTATTGTACTGACTAATACCCACATAAGGTAAACATTTGTTGCTGCCTAATTCAGTAACAATGTGAACATGCACAGTACGTTTTACCCCATGTGACACACGTTTTAGTCCTCATAAATGAATGGTGGCACAGTACAATTATCTTGGTGCTCTGACAGTATGCACTTTGTTAACATCTACTTCAGGATGATGAAAAGATGAAAAGATGTCTCACAGCATCCTCAAACCAGGGAGAGTTTCCGTTTTGAATAAATAATAAAGCCAGTCTTGCTACAGAACAGGGCAACAGTGTGATCTTGGTAGGACATTGTACATCCCTCTGTGTCTGTACTCAAAGGGTTTTGCATCTCCCAGTTCTGACATGCAAATCTAATGCGTGAATGAGGACATGACAGCAAACCCCCATTAATGTCCATACAATTTCCAGGCTCACGTTGCCACTATGTGGTGTGTTTGCCTGCTGGCCTTCTGAAGACACCTCATGGTGACGTGTGTGTTGTCCTGAAGCACACACTCAAGCACACTGATAATCATTATTTTATTATGGAAATATAATATCCTGATCTATTAGCAGCATACAACAGTGTGAGCAGATGCCAGGAAATGTACCACAACACAGCTGTTCACATATGATGTATAGTAACCATGACGATAACAGTGGTTCTCTTAAACTCACCCTCCTCCTCCTCCGTCTCCTCCTCCTCATCATCATCATCAGCATCATCATCATCTCCTTTACCCAACTGGGGTCAAGGGCTCTGATTCTCCAGCTATCATATCCAAGTATCAATCTTTCCTGCCTCTGGGCAGGTTTACAACAACGTCCATGTCTGGGACACTCCTCCTACATTATGGCAGTGTGAAAGACCTTGACAACAATGGCGATGATGTTTTTCAACAGGAACTAATTGCCAGTCAGAAATACCTTGCATTTAGCAAAGTGACATCCACCTTTTACATAGCGCAAACAGATGGCATGGTCCTCCATTTTCTCTGAGACCGTGAGCCAAATAATGGAAGAGAGTGTGTACTCACCAGATGTAGGATCCATACTTGTACTGACTTGTGAGTTGACATTAACCATATTGTCCCTTTGTTCTGTAATTCAGACCATGTACTTGATCTTCTGTCCTCCCTAGTATTCACTAATGCCAGGTGTGAAATATGGAAGTTTGGCAAACCAAGCGTTACTGTGTGGAAGGTGTTGTTGGCGCAAGGTAAGGCCAGTACTCCTGTTATCTTATTGATTTTCCTAATCTGGGCAAATGTGGGTGGAGAGGTTAAACAGTAACCAGGCTCATATGGACACCCATCTATATGGCCGCTGTAGCTATAGCAACAAGATGATAGAAACTCAAATAGGAAAGTTATTTCTATTTTTCACTCCACCTCCAAACTGTTTTTTTTTTATAGTCATCGAGAGGATATTGAAAGTAAAGGGGGAGGTAAATGGCAGTGGAGTTTATGAAAAGGTTTATTCAAAAGGTTGACAGGTGGGGAGAATGTGACAAAGACACAGGAGTGGAGCATGTACACAGGGTGTCACCTCTCTGTGTGTGACGTCTCCATGTTTTGGTTCAGAAAAATATTTTCTTCCTCAGGTTATGCAAGGAAAAATATGAGCAGCACACTGCCTTTTGGCAACACATTAATATCAGGACCTCCTTGAAATACTTCATATAATTATGTTCTTGAAAACATCCCATCCCATAGCTCACTTTGTCAGTTGTTTAAGTTTTGAGGAACTGGTGATGTAATGTCACTTGCTGTACAAATGCCAAGTCCTGCTATTAAGTTCAATGTCTGTCTGTTATAGCTGAGGAATGAACTGACACTGTAGTCCATTCTCAGCCCAAACAGGATCTCTTTAATGGAAAATACATTGTTCTGATCAAATAATACACAACTAGGTCTACAATACAAACAATTATCATCTGTACAATGCCATCATGATGAACCATGAAAGTGCTTACTCTTCCACACATTGGTCTCAGTAAATAGCTCAAGCCAACAACATCCCTAACAGTGCAAACAGTCTTTTTTACATAAAATAATAATTATAAAAGAACCATGAACTCTATAATTATTCTCAATATACACCATGATCAGATGAAAAGCTGAAAAAATGTACAGGATATCAACAAAAAAAGATACATTCTAATGGTTTACAATTTTGTAGCTTAAGTTTTTTTTTTTTCATGGGGAGAATCAGACTGATATTTGTAATGTTATCATCATCAAAAAAGAAAAAGATTCATACCACTAGATCCAGTGGTGCATCAACATTCAACAAAGACAACAATAGTGGTACTTGCATAGGCTAATTCTATGGGGGACAGGGGCAGGGGCCCCCCAACATTTGATCGAACTGTGTGATTATGTGGGCAATATCGATGTGACTGCTCGTACGTCTTCTTTCCAGCTCTGAAAATATCAAATCCCGGCCGGTCCATTTTCCCAAATCCAGTCGACTTGCCTGACACTATACATTAATGAAACCTATTTCTCCTGAAATCCATGTCATGTTTTCCCTATACCTGTACTCTTGTGCACCGTCAATGAGTGAGTCAGGAGCGTGAAATCAGACAGACTTTAGGCCCATATTTATGGATGGTAAATATCCAGTATTTGGCTAAAATAATCCCTTAGATAACGACTGGGTGAATTTCACTAGAACTTCGGATTGTAGAATTAGTGCTCAGGGCACCCCTGTCCTGCATGATTCAAATGAATGGTCATAAGCAGGCTTCTGCAGAGCTGGTTAGCGACCCATCCATTTGAATCAGGTGTGTTGGTGCAGGGAAACATCTAAAACATGCAGGACAGGGGTGCCCTGAGGACCAGGGTTGGGAACCACTGAGCTAGCCGACAGCCTACTGAGGACCAGGGTTGGGAACCACTGAGCTAGCCGACAGCCTACTGAGGACCAGGGTTGGGAACCACTGAGCTAGCCGACAGCCTACTGAGGACCAGGGTTGGGAACCACTGAGCTAGCCGACAGCCTACTGAGGACCAGGGTTGGGAACCACTGAGCTAGCCGACAGCCTACTGAGGACCAGGGTTGGGAACCACTGAGCTAGCCGACAGCCTACTGAGGACCAGGGTTGGGAACCACTGAGCTAGCCGACAGCCTACTGAGGACCAGGGTTGGGAACCACTGAGCTAGCCGACAGCCTACTGAGGACCAGGGTTGGGAACCACTGAGCTAGCCGACAGCCTACTGAGGACCAGGGTTGGGAACCACTGAGCTAGCCGACAGCCTACTGAGGACCAGGGTTGGGAACCACTGAGCTAGCCGACAGCCACCTATATGTAGACTGGCTCTGACTTTTCTTTTCTTTTGATTAAAAAAAATGGTGCATGCGCCAACACAGAAAGTCCCACAGCTGTCCCCCTAATGTGTGATTGACTATTTCGCCCTTGATATATTTTCATGAATTCCCAACATTTAGCATCTTGCACTTTTCTAAAAGTCTTTGAATATTAACGAAAGAGAGAGATGAGATGAATTCAAAGTTCACAAAAAAAAATGGGAACTTCGGTAATTTTTTCTGTTAAAACATCAGGAGAGTTTCATGTGTTGTACCTCTAATGCCTCTTCCTTTTCTTTGGTTTGGAACATTGATTTCTACGGCAGGAGCCTCCATAGCTTGACGGACAGGCAGAGCAGGGCTTACCACGCTTGTATGGTGCTTCTCCAACCCAGTTACCTCTGCAAGGGCAATAAAGCATGTTCCAAACTGTTTACTCACTGTGTCTATTCATCAGAAAATGTGTTGTGAGTGAGCCTGTGTCGAACACATGGGTATGCCTGTGTACTGTTGAACATGCAGAACAGGCAAACACAGAT
The DNA here is from genome assembly GCF_021917145.1 of Hypomesus transpacificus. Lineage (NCBI taxonomy): Eukaryota > Metazoa > Chordata > Actinopteri > Osmeriformes > Osmeridae > Hypomesus > Hypomesus transpacificus. The sequence continues at coordinate 10,811,469 of NC_061077.1, forward strand.
AATACAGTTGTATCTGAACTTACTTTATAGAATAGTTGCAAACTAGAAGCACTGCCTGCTTCCAAGTGCTCCCAAACACATACATGTTTGAACATTTGTTCAAAGCACATCCCATTCTGTTGGTGCTTGCCCACACCATCTAAAACAGATGAGATTCCCTTGTTATCCAAAACGACTCAAACTTTCCATTGGATGCTGTGTAATGTATGGGAGAACAAGTATATGTTTTTACCAGTCCACTAATAAACCACGCTAGTTTGTCAGCGGTATTGACAGGTAAACAGTATTCATGTTACAAAGGTAGAAGATTGAAACCCCACCTGTGTGTAGTGAGTACAGACTGACCCACTACATCTGTTAGGGTAGGAGAAGGAGCTTTTCTCATCATGCCATGACCTCACCAACTCAATGATCGACCGGTACCTGAACAAAATAAGGAAGAGGAGTGTCATATTTTAAGAAGTACTTATCTTTCTCCAAACCCCACCAAATCAATATTGGCTTTTTCAGTAGCTATTCATATTTCTGTCCGTTATGAAAGTAACACTTGTTCAGCTGGAAGATCTTCACACCCAGTTCTGACTGCATGACAAGGTTGTGTACCTTCCAGAGTTGATTGACAGGTTTTGGCCCATATATTTCATGGCCTGTGTTGGTCCATGATCCCATATGCAGCGTGAAGCCCAGGAATCTGCTGAATTAGCCAGACGCTCATCCCACACCTACAGAGAGCAGAGGAAGGGACAGGGCAGGTGAGATACACCACAATGGAAAGAGAGAGAGTGCAGCGGTTCAACACTTATCTCAGATTTCCAATAGGAAACCATACCAGAATACATTTGATCATGATATTCCTTATAATAAAAAATATCCTCTTCTGAATATTCATGGGGTCAGATTTTCACACAATTAAGTCTCTCAACAGAAACTTGAGAACTCGTATGGTGTAAACACACATAGTGCAGTAAAGTGGTGGCCTATGTGTTTCCTTGGTGTGACACTGTATCTATTGTGGGGCCTCACCATGTACTCCATATTGGCAGCTGGGGGAAAGACCTGTGAACGAACACGGTTATGGTAATCCAACAAGGCCTTCATTTCCTTAGACGAGATGGCTCGCTTCCGCCTACTGCGAGGCATGTTGATGCCAGGGAGATTCCTGATGTCTGAGTCCGATGCCTCCCAACCAGCACTGGTCACGTTGAGGAGGGTTGTGGGGCCGGACAACATGGAAGCAGGCGTGCCAAGGTAAGGCATTGTCCACAAGATGGCAGCAAAAAGTAGCTGAGCGCAAGCAGCACCCATCTCCACCCTCCTCAGAGAGCTTGGGCAGTACAGGGCTTGCACTGGCCTCTGAGTTGTGGAGAAGAGAGAGGTTGAGAGTAAGTAAATTCACTGTGGAAAGTTTCCATTTCCCTTCATAAAATAACACATGGTTAACATAACCATAACATGGTTTACTGGATTCAAATTAAAATTATTCAAATTGAATGAGGTATTTAATGTACAATGAGGTAGATTACCATTGTTGCTTTGTTTTCGGTGTGCTTGTATGTAATTTAAACAGTTTAATAAAGATGTATTAACTGTTAAATTAATTGAGAGTTTTTTTCATTCTTTCAACAAGACTGTATTCAATTTAAGCACTTGTTGTCCTCTTCTATAATTTTGTCATTTGATGATTTCCATTATAATCTTCTGTCACTCAACTGTCTTTTTGATCCACAAAATATATATTTGGAGGTAAACTGGAGAGAAAATGATCTGTATAGACACACTGAGGATTTCAACAACACAAATTTCAGTAATAATTTGATTAATGACTAAATTAATGTTGTTATGTTTAGCTTAAGTTGTCAGTCCATATCATATCTATATAGCAGAAAGTACATCAACTTTTACAACCAAGGTATCCAATCATCTCATCCTGACACATACTTAAAGCAGCAATAAATGATGGAACACATAATATATCCTACAGAAGTCATAATATAAAACACAGTGGTATCAATATGCCAGCATGCAGATAAGAGACAGAGAGAGAACTCTAGGACACATAAGGCTGCACATACCTGCATCTGTGATCCCGTTCTTGCAGGGCGGGTTAGAGTTGGGTTAGAGGCAAGCTAGGCAGGAGCTGAGAAGCGGTGCAGATCCACACTTAAACACGAGCCTTTGCAAACAAGCCCACCGGACATATGTGGCAGGGAAATTTAACTGGGCCAACTCTGTCTGAGGGTATCTGACGCACGAGCCTTCCAGTCTTCTCCATCCTCCCACAGGGATGTTCCTACAGGCCAGAGAACAATTTGATAGGTGATTTAGTTTCCTCAGTGCAGGCCCGTATTATATAAACTCACCACTACCTTCCAAGTCTTGTAGAAACCACAAACACAGAGCATCACCAAAATGAAAGAAAAATATTTGATCAGCCATCCTCTGTTGATGGTTCCATATGATTACTTGATCATGCACAGAGACATCTCCATGGCCACTGGTACTGTTGCACTGATGCGTTTGATTGAACATGTGGAACAATTCAAATATCTGATATTAAGGGATAAGTGTTTCCAATCAAATGGAACAGGGAGGATTTATAGATAGGAAGAATACCTCCAATTCATTGGGGATTTGGAACATGTTTATTTGACTGTGTTTTATGTGAGAGCTTGGGACTGCCTTGGGAGCTGTTTGTAGAGGGAAAACACGTGTTTTGGCTGCCCCTTCACCTCCCCAAGTTGTTTCAATAAAACACAATAAAATGTTTAAATAAACATGCCTCAGGGGAGGCAGGCATATGAAGCAAAGAAGCTAAGGTCCCATTTTGAAGTGACTGCAGAGTCAGCGCTCATCTCCAGCTGTCTCTGATTCCAGGAACAGTGGCCTATCCTCTGCCATGAGTAATATATACCTCCAGACCCCGGGCACTGCCAAGGTACACAGCACCAACTGGCACAGTGCTACCACCAGCATTTGGTCAGAGAGATCACGGAGAGGAGACACTGGCTCCTCAGTGGAACAATTATATAATTGTGGAGAGAGTGTGGAGAGAGAGAGTGTGGAGAGAGAGTGGAGAGAGAGAGTGTGGAGATAGAGTGTGGTGAGAGAGAGTGTGGAGAGAGAGAGAGTGGTGCTGAACTACATTGGAACACTTGGATGCCGTCCCTGGCACTGTAATAAAGAGTTGATAGACGATTGCGATGTCCTCCAATATGGATCAATGAAGGTCTGTGTGAAGTATACTACTAAGTGTGCTTTTTGAACACCGTAAAGTCCTACAATGGGGTGATTCACTAAGGAATCATGTGTCAAATGTTTGGTTTCCATACCGTGATTTGGTTGGAAAACCTTTGTAATCCCGTTACCCAAGGCTGCTGATTCGCAAACCCTAAATTATATGTTAATAACCAATGACCACCCAAACTTCTGAAGCTGTGACGGAATGGGAAATGAGCCTGAGCCACGGCCCTTCCCTTAGTGAGTGTCTTTACTTTGTAAAGGCTCCATCCACCCCTCTCCCTTGAGAAAAGATGGTGTGTGTACAGAATGACATGCACTCTTTAACTTGGGCATTCCAAGTCTTTCTCCTGCATTTTATGGATATGGAGAGAGTCAGAGGCCGACATGAGTTTAGACCATTTAGAAAAGGACAATTAAATACATTTCAGTCAAATTAGATCAAATATCATTAACTCTACAGTATTTATAATTCAAGTCAGGCTTTGGTGACAGTTTTGACACTTTCCTCTGTTTTAGTCATATCTTGACATGCTATTGGTATGGGAGGAATGTGACAGATGATCTATCAGACGGATGCAACTAGAATAATATAGAAAATGAGACAATAAGAATATAGAATGAAAACAAAACCAGCATATTGTAACATGGGGAGTCCAGAGTGGTGACCTGCACTGCAAGCTTCACCTCCACATTGCAGTCGTGTGGCATGAACAGCCAGCCAGACTGTTTGAGAGTAGACGATTTTGTGGGACGTTAAATTCAATAAATCAAGCTAAAGAAACAATGTGGTTCTTGGTCAAATAAAGAAAAGAACAGGTGTGAAGTCTGCTTGGCAATGTCCTGCATGTACAAGTTATTTCTTTGGCTCCGTATTTCACACAACTGTTTTTGAAACCATAAAGTCATGCTGTTTTGGAATAACTTGCCCTCGCCAAATCTCAGATGTGTGCAAAATGTTTGGGTCTGTCCAGTATTACTGATTATTTCTGGTGAAATTCTAGGTACATGTGGTCACTCCTCAGAAACTGGACACACACTGACTGTCAGTCCTTCAGTCATCACATCCATGAACACAGCTGTAGTGTCAGGCGGAGCTGAAGTGCGTCCACGTCCATCAAGACCCCCAGATGTGTACCCTCTCCCAGGTCAGGCAAACCTCAACCATGTTTTCCTGGCTTTCCTCTTAACCATACAGGTAGATACAGGGCTGTAGCCCTGCAGGGTAACCTGATTAAGCACCAGTCAGGCTTGTGAAAAATAAATCAATGGATTTTTGATGGGTTGGATGAGTGCAGCCTCCCCCCAGAACTACACCAGCTACAGCAGGGCCTTGTGAGGCCCTGCATTCAAATTTAGCAACAAGCACATTCATGTCAGTTCTAACACCTAGTTAATAGTTCTGTCAGCACACATCAAAGGAGAGAAAAATGTTGAGTAGTAATATAAAAGTGGATCCATCATGGCCTGTATCTGAAGCAGACATTGGACAGATCACATGTGTGACCGAACCATTCGAGAGTGTTGAAATGAATGATGCCCTGTGTAGGTAACATTCTTCCTATAAAGTCAACAGTGTGGATTGATTCCCTCTCTTTATAATGTGTACAGTACACGGCCAACGTTTTCCTCCTACCCTCTCCCACTTGGCTGTTCCTTTGCAGCTGAATGTATGGACATGTACTCTGAAAGACAAAGCGAAGGTCAAAGGGTTCAGCATTGCTGGGCCTTGTTCCCTTCCAGTCAAGGAAACAGTGGAGTAACGCCTAGCTCTGTGTGAAGCACGTCATTCAGCATAAATCCAGGAGACCCGCTCTTACTGCTGCAGGGCGATGGGTTGTTTCTCATGTCAGCAGAGTCCAAACTTTGTTTTGGCGGCCCAAAAACAAATTTACCCAGTGATGTAGCCCCTTCCCGATTATCCACCAAGGGAGGGATTCTGGTCTGTTCCATACAGTAGGGAACTTGCAGGAATCAGAGGAATGACAGTGCTTTCTGGCATAAACTTTTAGTCAAACCATCAGGGTAATCAAAAACATTTCAACTACTACGTAATAGTTGTGACATGAAGCCCAGTGGGATATTGTGTAGCGTTTCACTGTTAAAGAGGGAATGAAGAAGGATTATTGCCTCGTAATATAGCTTTACATATCACAACTATGAAATTAAAAGGCCAGCGAAAGGTTAAAATGTCATTTTTGTTTTTTTTACAAACATTCAGCTGCTTGCAACAAGTTACAGATGATTTCCTTTGGTTAAACAACAGATCATCTTCAACATGATAAATAAATATGGGGATGTAACGTTTGTGATTGATAGCCTGGATCTTTACTGAAGCACAGCAAAACTATCCAATAAATCTGTGCAGGTCATTCTGAAGGGGTCTGTCTGAATTGGGTCAAGCCTGGAAAGATGAAACTCCAGACAAGACAAGCCTCTCTGAGATCATCCAGCCCCCTGCAACATGACATCATCCGTCTGGGTCCAGACGAGACGCAGCCTGTCGCTGCACCCTTTCGTACAAAAGCACACTGTGACCTTGTCACATCTGAGGAGAGCCAAACGTTGCACAGAAAACTCTACATACTCTTTGGCCTGGTATTTACACTGGGGGAACATAAAACAACGTTGCCAAAAACGGAATTTGATGTGTCTTCATCCCCAACTTTCAGCTGTCAGCCAGGCCCTTCACCTTAGTTACACAACAGCTCCCTCCTCTCCCCCCCCCCTACTTCTTTTTCTTTGTCTTTATAGCATTCCAGATGTCACAGCAGCAAAAGTGCCCATTATTGGCTCTGAGCCATGAATCAATGCAGTGGCATCATCACCATATAGACTAAAGGCTTGTCTGTAAACTCTTCATTTAAACCTCTCCCTCCTGTGATGCAGATGTTCTGGTGTGAGGTGGGCAGACTATGTCAAAGGTTTACCCTGTGAAAGCAAGAGGGTTGTAAGACCTTGGTTGGCAGCACATTTCCAATTGTTCCAAATTATGGCTTCAGCCAATCAGTATTTTATCTCACTCCAGACAATATAATCTGGCATGATTGATGAGTGATTATAATAAATGGATGTATTGTTTGTGGTGTGATATTGCATCTTAGTCACACTCTATATACAATCATCACCTTCTAAATTATTCACAGGACCTTGTAGTGTGTGTGTCTGTTTAGAGGGCAGTACATGAAGCCAGACAACTTCACCCAAAAACATGTCCACATAGCACAACACAGTGGTCAAAGGTTTGTCTGGGCAAACATCACCCAGTGGCAAGACAAGAATGGAAACACCAGTTCCTCAAAGGATCTCTCTCTCTCTTTCTCTCTCTCTCTCTCTCTCCTCTCTCTCTCTCTCTCTCTCTCTCTCTCTCAGTCTCTCTCACACCATGTACGTCTGAACATCCAATCATTTGTGGGTAGACTGCCATCTATGTGACATAGGGGGCTCTGCAGGTAATACATGTAGTTGTTTAATAAAATCAAACAATTTATTTCACAAGTTCTACTGCACATGTTGAAGGACTGCAAATGAAATGTCACAATACATTCTTACATATTTTACTTGTAATATCCGAATTCCTGAGTTAAGGTTAGGCTGACGTCAACACCGACCGGCTTGTCATTTCAGTGTTGGTGTTCAAGAGGCAGCGTGTCAACATGGCAGGGACAGCTGTCCTTGTGGCAAAGTTGGTCGGCCTTTGGAAGATCACTTTTATAAGCAAAAATTTCCATTGGCTTTTTCTAGGCATTTCAGTACTGGGATCTATACTCAAGTACGTGAATGTCGTTCCGAAGACATACTTCAGCGACAGCACAAATATCCTGAATGTGTAAGTGTTCACAATGGATGCTACCTGTCATAATTTAGCTAGCTATCTAACGTTAGGAACCATATATAACCAGCTTGTTATGAGCTTTGCTAGCGGGGCTTAGGAATGTTGCTTGAAATCTCTAGCCTGCTCAATGTGTCGGCTGAAGTCGAATAAAAAGGATTCTGAGAATAAGCAGAGAGTATCGGCAGAAAATGTCCGGGTATTAGCTTGCATTGCTAGCTGTGAGCTAGCTATAGTAGGTAGCTTAATATTAAGTAGCTGAATGGCATGGCTTCTTTGAATACTCGTTTCTGATTGGTCAGTTACGGCATTCTACGTTCTCTGAAGTTTTTTTTTTAAGTAGCTATGTAATGACGCGCAATAAGGTACAACACATTTTGACATTTTTGTGGGAAAAAGCCCTCAGGTTGACTCAAGAACCCTAACCCATCAACCCGTCGGCGTTTATTTCGCAATGATGAACATTATGCCTTAGTAGCTAGATAGTTATCGGTAGGATAGTGTAACTACACAGTGTAGTTGCGCCTGTGTTCTGGAAGTAGCACAGATGTACACACAGCTTCAACTTGACCTCAATTTCTTATTGTCTTCTCCCTTAGATATTTTGTCAAGGTATCCTGGGGATGGACTCTGTTGCTGTTGGGTCCATTCCTCTTCTTTTTTTACAAAAAGGATAAGTACATTATCTTCCAGAGGTTGATTTCACTGATGGTTGCAACCATTATCTGGTATGCTTGTACTGAGACCTTCAACTACATCGAGGAGATCACTGGCACCTGTGATGAATCTGCTCCCATGGAGGACTTTCATGAACCGTACACCACCAAAGGTAGTTGCAGGAAGGCTGGCTTCCTCTGGCATGGTTTTGACATCTCTGGGCACTGCTTCATCCTGGCATACTCTGCGCTCATCATTAAAGAGGAGATTGCACCCATGGATGTAAAGAAACCTCACAGCATCCTCATTGATGTACTATTCATTTCCCTAAATGCTATTGTAATGATCTGGATCTGGATGTTCATTTGCACCTCTGTGTATTTCCATGATCTACTTCATAAGGTCTTTGGGACCCTGTGTGGGATACTGTGTTGGTACCTGACGTATAAGGTCTGGTACCCAAAGCCATTTTCCCCTGGACTCCCACGTAAAATAAAGAAACAATCAGTCTAAACTTGTGAACATATCTTGAACACAACATGGTTGTAATGTTAATTTTGTCCTCATTACACATGCTTGAAAATATGTATTTTTCTGGGTCCAAGTTGACCGTGCTATTTTAAGTGTTCTTTCCTACAGAAAGGTCATTTTCAAAAGGGGCAGCTGGTGTTCTTAAAATGACACTGGGTAATCTGAGACAAATTGCAGAACATGGGACTATGGGCCTATGTATTCAGCTAGTAGAGTCCGAAACAAATTCTTTTGTTCATTCTTCCATTGCCATGTTGATGATTTTATGTTCATTCACGTGAGATATATAATCTATGCCTTTTTTAGATTAATGGGAACACACAGGCATGTTTTGATGTACTACTGTATTTATGGTAATTTATTTTGAATGTGCTTTGCTAAAAGATATTACAAAAGAGTGGTGATGCACCTGATTTGTTCTCATCATTTGCAAATGAATAACTTCACTGTATTTTCCACAACCATCTGGAAATAACAGGATTAGACATGTCATTGAGCTAACATTGTAATGCCTGCTGTTTGATGAACTTCATGCACAATGATTTCATGGAATATTTAGAATTTAGAAATTATATTTTGTTCAGGTCCAAGGTAGTCTCAGCCAAGTGCTCATATTTTCTGCATAATTCACCGTATTTCATATGAATTCATTTTAATATGATTATTTTCCTTATGGTAGGTTGAAACACTTGAATAAAATCCTTTTTCAAGGTACAGCTGTGTCCTGCCTTCGATTAAAGAGACAGTTCACTCAAGTACATCTGACCTTTAGGGTGATATGTTTATAGTCATGATTTGAAACGATCAAAATACAATTTCTGAATGTACATGATCAATTTTCCATTTTAATAATTTATTTGTCATTGATGGCAACTGAATAAATTAAGGCTTATGAACAGACATCATAAAAAGCACCATAAATAAATGCATATTTATAAATATAAAAAATAAAAAGTAAAAAATAAGAAAATACTATAGTGAAATATTATGGTCACAAAAAACGGCAAGGATTTCTTAACTTGTTTAAATTTTCCACCAGTTTTGTGTAAGCCATGAGAGCCAACTTTCTGCTCGAAACAAGGAGGTTGTATAATAAAAATAAATAAACAAGCATTCACAATTAGTGGCCGGTTATGAAGAGTAATCTCTCCATTTGTCTTGACAATGACAAATCTGACTGTTTGTTCATTTACTGAATCTGTGAGATTCCAAGTATCTATTTCAGTGGAATGTTCTTGAAACATTTTTGTATGGCTATTACAGTAATGTCAAACAATAATAAATACAGTCAATGGTGCCCCCTTGCAAACATCCAACTTTCAAAACTGATTTAATATAGATTTTCTTTACCTAGTGGTCAATCCCGTGACTTTCACATCATTATTTACAATTTGTCCCCATTAAAAAGAACACAATGATCTTTAGGAACATGTAATTTTTCAGTTCATCAGGAAGAGAGGAAGCTATGGCACAAAACTATTAATGATGTTCTACAGCTGACAGACACACTGTTAATGATACATTGATCTTAGTCTTTGGTTAAACATCCTTTACTGCACCAGCATCAATTATCCACGTAGATGTTGAACAACCTTCTGCAGCTTTGCTGTTAAACTGTTTCAGTGGCAACTGAGAGATATAGCCATAGCATGTAGTTCTATTGGCTACTGGAGTAATAGGACTGTATTTACTGTTGTTTGCCTTACGAGATTTCATTGTTCAGTGTTAACCCTGTTTTTACAAAGGAATGCTTGTTGCCAGAGCCATGCATATGGTCTGCTGTGGTCCTAGACAGAGAGGGGCTATTGTCAGACTGACTAGAAGGGGCTGGATAAGAGGTTTAAAACCGAGAACAGCTGTACAACAATGTCACTAATGCATACAGTATATGGCCATTCATGGAACCAAAATATACAGATTCAAACTGTCAATCATGTACAGAAACTGATAAAGCTCAAAGTTCTTGGAATCAAGCCAACCATGTATATCACAACCCATGTGAAAACTCATGATGTAAGGATAAAGCTTAAACTAACAAATGTATCATTTAAAAGGTCTTCTGCAAGGGCAGAAACAATCTTTCCACTGTCTGGAGGGACACAGTCAACAGCCACTGATTGATTTTTCAGTATTTCTGCCGGATCCGATCTGGTATACACTGCTTTATTATGTTCTCCTTCCAGGACAGTTCCCTGCTGTGGTGCACAGTACCCTCAGCGACGTCTACATATCCGGTCAGCTATGTGTGAAAATCTAATGAATCTAGTGAGGGTGAGAGTGCTGCAAGTGTTCCATGGAACCCTGGTGCTATGGCTGGGATTGAGTGCACAGTATGGGGATAGTGGCCTTCTCCTTCATGTAATCTGGCAGTTTTCAGGCAGCACAGCGATTGTACCGATGACGGGTTTGTTAGAAAAATCCCCTGGGGTTCACGGGCTGAACCCCCGGACCAAAGAAGGAGAGAAGGGCAATAGGTGAACGCCAAAACTATAACATAGCCTACTTCAACTGTATACTGACATGCTGGTTTTCATGAATCTCTATGACTATATGAGTTGCTATTGTGAGACCTCTAACCATTGTCTGACTCTCCTACATGTAAGCAATAGGTTGATCCTACAAAAGGTAGTCAAACAGAAAGGTTGTATTTGTCCACCGAATAGACCTTATGCGTGCCTCCAAAATAATTCACTGATAAAGTAAAAAATGATGTGAAGGGAGACAGAAATAAAAGAGATGAAGGCGTTGATTACCAGAGAATGTGCTGTCAATAATTCCTTGCTATGGAATGTCTTTGTTTTCTTTGTTTACCCAGTAGTAAGTAATAGTGTTCTCTACATAGATTCATATTTTCCTGCTGTCGTAAAACATTACAGAAAAGTTGAAACATCACACAAATACACAGACATTTAACACAACAAGAGGGCATTTACTACATGTATTTCTTTTTTAAAAACCAATAGGCAAAGTACCCCATCCCGCCCAACGAGCCCATTAGGAAAGAGGCCCCGAAGAAAGATGGAGGCTTCTTTTTTACCATCCGGAATGCGTTGGGTAGAACTGCCGACAACAGAGTAGTGTGGATGTCGCCTAACACCTTGCGGAAAGCGTAGCGTTTTTGCACACGCACAAAAAAAGACTGCAGGTTGGGTCGGCTGCCGTCCTCCCAGTATTTCTTAGAAAGTCCCAGGAACTTAAGCCTGTGCAATGTGGCTCCGAGGCAGATGTCTGCAAGTGTAAATTCAGGTCCACAAAGCCATAACTCACACTTTTGACCTGCAGAGGGTGGAAGAGAGCAGCAGTTTTAAACACAAAACGTAAACAAAACACATTAAATACAAATGTGACAAAAGCAGACTTTTTATGCACTGACCTTCATACTCCAGTTTCCCCTTTTCTAGTTCAGCTTCTACCTGATCCAGAACCATAGCGAGCTCCCCTAGAATCTTCTTCAGATTGTTCACATTATCATGGTCCAATATTTTTGCCTGTGAACACAAAACAATCTTGCTGCATATGTCACTACAAAACACATTTCCATATATGGCTTCAACTCCTTCATCAAACATGTATGTTAACTGAATCTGTAGTGTTGATTGATCAGTATTCCAGAGACTAGCCAATCCATGCCTTTAAAGGGTGAGGGTTGCTTTAACAAGGTAGGCTCTTGGAAGAGGCAGTTATTCACATTCAGACATTACGGGCCTTCACAAGCCTATCTTGAACCTTGACAAGCAATTGAGTAAAATGTCTAATATCCATAGCACATAATTATGAAACATTGACAATAAAGACATGTTTGAGTTGAAGTGCTGAGTCATAAATTACACTGCTGAGTCATAAATTACTGAGTCATAAATTACACTACCAATATTCTGTCATGTTTGTGGAATACTGTTAGCTATGTGTGGAATTCTTTATTCTTTAACTGTGCTCTATTGTCCACTCACTATTATGTATCACATCTAGCTCAAGTGAGGCCAAGCTTATTTAATCCAATCATAACATGCATAACTGCTCATGGCTTTATCTCACTGAATGCACACAACTCTCTTTTTCTGTCCCAGTGATGTTAGGGAGGCATGCTGTATAAAGGTGGGACATGTCCTTTATCACAGTACTGCACTCGGGTTACCCTCTCCACAATGATACCTATGATAAATAGAAGGAGAATTAAAGTGTATCTGTTTAAGAGTGATCAGGGACAGGTTTCACCAACTTTTCTTCTTAAATATGGTTTCACTATAGGTTCAGTCAAGAAACTCAGTCATCTTTGGCGATAATGGTACTGCTTCACAACAACTTTTTACCAGAGAAAGTGTGCCCAATACAAGTGTGGGGGTTGGGTGGTGGAGGCAAGATTATGAGCATTTGTAACACACTTACTGAGTGGCAATGTCAGAGGAGTATGCAAGTGCCTCTTAAATAGACCTTAAGCTGGTGAGGGTGACTGAATGTGACCAACATGACAGGGGGGTTGGCAAATGGAAACTGATGCAAAGCTCCCCTCAGAGTGTGAACCTGCTTTGCCTACTTTCCCCTGACTTTCTCACCATGAGTTTCTTCTGCTTGGAAAGGTACGGCTCTGTCAACTGAGCTTCCTCGTGGTCCAGCTTCATCAACTCAGAGGCGGCATTGGCCAAGTGTCCTGAAGACAGAGAGACAGAGAGACAGACGGACAGAAAGACAGACAGACAAACAGACAGGTTGTTAGTGTATTCTTCAATAGGGCTCACACCCGTATACTTTGAGGCTAGGCTAGGATCTAGTATACAGTAGTACTTTCACACACCATGGATGTCAGATAGATCTTGCTTCTCTCAGTCTCAAACCTCCCTATCACCAGCAATGGTGACAAAGCCACAACCATACAGAGGATATCCAGCGTGACCGCTAATGCAACAGTAAAGTGGCCAGAGGAATTGAGAACACAAATGTCTTTAATTAAACATAAACATCATTAGTGAACCCCTCACAAAGCCATCCGTTTGATATAACACCTCACCCAACGGCAGGAGTTCCCTGGCTAATTTATTTCCCTGCAATGATTGGGCTGGAGCAGCCCTTGTCCTTGATTTACAGGACAAGTTCATTACGTAATAAAGGAGCCAGCCAGTTCAGACTCAGTGGTCATAACGTCCACTGCTGAAGTGGGGGAATTCACAGCCTAGCACTGCAATTTCTGTGATTTACATTTTCAACAGGGAGGTCAGTTTAGCCAGTTTGAGAGTGATGAGAGGCCGCAGGGCAGACAGCTGACATGAGCTTTACACGAGGTGGTTCCATGGATGTCATTTCTGTGGGGGGGAAAAAAGGACATAGAAGAACAGTAAGTTCTGGCTTCACTTACTACGTATTTCAGCTGTGGCGTACTTTGGGATCATGGAGTCGGTGGTGAGCTCTGGGTGGAGGATGCAGCCGTGGGTGTAGGCGTCCATGGGCAGGCCGTCTAGCAGCTCCCGGTACTGCTGCACACGCTCATGGAGGGCTGAGCCCGTGTCTGGAATCAGCTGGGCCACAGCTTCTAGAGACGCACACACACACAACAGATGATTCTGTTATACAGATTGTATACACATGTTATTATTGTTATTTAAACATGACAAGCCTTCGATTTAGCCTAATAATCTGGCATCCATCAACTCAAAAGATTGAGCGATCAGAGAGGTATGTCTTGATTTTATGACAAACAGGAAGCAGGTTGTCGGAGAAATTTTGAATGTAACATTATATTCTGAAAATTCTGGTGCTTAGCATTCCTTGTCAGTAGAGAACACTCTCCCCACATGGCCTATAGATGACACTAGTCTTACGTGAACAAACTGACCTAGGTTGACCCTTATCATACTAGAGGTGCAATAAATGTGTTTAACCTTATCTGTGTTGAGTGAATATATGGTCAAGCCTAGGGTCAGAGAACCCCGTAAGTTTCCACGTGCACGCGCACTCTACCCCTGGGATCGATAATATTGACAGCTGATATTCAGGGGAGGGGACTTCTCACTAATATTTTTAAATGGTCTTACCGGCAAGCATTAAACTATTGTACTTTCTTTGAATCCGACGACTCTGTGCATTACTTGATAAAGAAATGATCGTAACACAGGTACAGAGGCATAGAGACTGCAGGGTGTGAAGGAGGCCAACGGAGACGCCAGAGGAGAGATAGTTGGGTGTGGGGATGTTTCAGTCCTGCCAGTTTCTCAGATGTGCTGAGGGTGGAGATGCACCTGGCACTGTTACCAGGAGCTGACTAATCAGTCCCACCTCCGGCCCAGTGGGAGGACCTGGGCTGGCCCTAGACCTGGAGGAGCTTTGCTGCAGGGGCATGCATATCAAATCTGTTTGTCGAGTCAGTCCCCTATCCCCATGCACCACTACAACACAAAACACACACACCTCCCACACACAGAATAGTAAGGTCCTGCTATGCTGACGAAGAGCATAACATGATATCATGCGTATCATGTGTGGTGGAATGTATGTATGGGGAGTGTCGACCACCCTAACAGCCATCACAAAGCCAGCTAATACAGCTGAGCCTTCACTAGAACAGTCCACTGGCTGCATTTCAGTATGTCTGATGTTCAAGTCATGCTAGGAATTTTGAATTAAGTACCCTCCTCCATAATCAGCCTTGCAGAAAAATGTTGAAACAACCAATGTCCACTGCTACAAGATACAGTCATGATTTAACTTAGCAGGTTTGTGGAACAGAGTTGTGGAGAGTCGTGTTAAAGAGACAGCAGGCAAACTAGGATGAAAAAAGAAGAGGGGTTCGGAATGTTCCAGGCTGTTACTTAGGTTTGCTTTGGGGAGATACACACATAGACACACACGCGAATACACACACATTGCCAACACAAGACACACAGACATACAGCACATAACACAGTTTGAGTCATAGACACAAACAACTTACACAGACTGAAGGTCAATAAATCTAGCTCATGCCACAGGAGAGAGCCCCTAATGCTTAACACAGGAGCGAGCCCCTAATGCTTAACAGGAGCGAGGCGTACAACTGACATGACAGCCATTGCAAAGGAGCACAATTTCAAAGAAATATCAGGAACATTCTCTCTAAGAATACAGGACTTGGATGTTTTTCCCAACAGCAAACGGAATCACCAGGTTAAGTGTTGGATTCCCTCTTCTGCTACTTACCAGAGGCCGTATCAGGTCAACGCTGTCAGGGTTCATTAGAAATTAAACACAGAGCAAAGCCATATGGGTACATACTGCGGCTGACTGACACGACATTCGACCAGTGAAGTGAGTGAGGGCCAAGGCTATTGTGCACCAAGAACTGTATGGAGTTTTAATGCTTCAAAGGACATGAAAGAGAGCTACAATGAAGCATGTCTATTTCACAAGTCAGTGATACAGTATTGACTCTCCTTATTCCTTTACGAAATATTGCATGTTCCCTCAAACTAAATAAAAATATATCCTTTCACAATGGAAATGTGACATGTTTTCAATTGCTCTATTTAGCTTGAGATGAATTTGGCTGGGACTGGGAAACATCAACGCCATGTCAATGTTCTGCCTCAGATGGGGGTGGGTATTTTGAGCAGCCATTGGACCATATCCACGTTCACTTAAATCAGCGGTTGGTCAGAACATCCAGCATTAAAGTCACGGATCATTGGGCATTAATGTGTCTTTAGACTAGGAAGGAGTCCTTCATCTATTGGCACTCCTCAATATCCCTGAGGCCCTTCCTGGATCTATCCTCCCCGGACAATAACGACCTCACCACTGCTGCTGCTGCAAGTGATCCCAGAGGACACCCGATACACACACAAGAAAACCTGATCCATATAATTCAGTCTGCGTTCATATACATGATGTCAATATATTACCCGTCTCTTAACCAGCCTATCAACATGGTGAACTGTCATCCTGACATACCATTGGGAAAATGAACAAGCGAGAAATGATTGAAAAGGCCTCCTCAGCCACCTGTGCGGCAGCGAGCTCTACAGTGTCTGAAGCGGGGCAGTACCTCCTACAAAGTTGGTCTCCAGATACTCGATGATCTGGTTGTAGTCGCTGACGATGGTGTCTCCGTGGATGAAGACGGGCACCTCCTCCCCCAGGTTGAGCCTCATGAACCAGGGCTCCTTGTGCTCGGTAAGGGGCAGGCTCACGTCCCTCTCGTCACACAGCAGGCCCTTCTCGTTGATGACCAGCCGCACCTGGACACACACACAAACACACATGAACAAACTGTGAGACGACACACGTGGCAAAGAGGATCATGGAGAGGAGGCCAAGAAGCAAGGACACTGAAACTGTGACGACCTCCAACAACACATCCACCGCAGAATGACCCGAAATATCGTTGTGATGTTAAACTTCACGAGGAGCACAAACGTTAGTGAACATGCTAAACAGACAGGAAGGAGCTAAAAGGAATTGGTTATGCAATTATCATACTCATCAGTGAATAATTATGGGGTCACATCTTCCTGGAGCAGAGTTGATCAAATCAGACCAAAGTGAAAGATAATACTTTTTGGTTTATCTTCCAGCAGCAAGTGTTTATACTAGTGCTATTGTCCACATAATCACTAACTACCTGGACCAGCCTCTAAGCCTAGCATCACAGACAGTGTTGGATGTAAATCTAACACTGGGCAGAGTAGCAGAGAGAGAGGGTATGCATATCTAACCTGCAGCCCTGGGAAGTACAGTCGTGGATTGATCTTGGAGTGGCATCCAATCACATTGTCATTTGAGAGAATCTAACTCTGTCCATATCATATTCTCTTGTGTGAATCATTTCATTACTCATGTCAGGCTTTAGCACAGATTTACAGAAACTACCTCAACAACACTCTTCATAGGTCTGATGGCTTCACAGAAATGAAGCAGAAACGAAGCTGTCTAATGACAGATGCCTTTTCTCGCTCAGAAATCAACTCAATCTTCCTCTAACACTGATGTCATTGTATCATCTGCTGTGCCTGTGACAGTAATAGACAGTATTGTTATTTAATAAGGCTGGAAAACAGAGATGTTTTTTTCAAATGTAGTTATGACTAATATTGAGCTCTGCACTGTAATATCTTTGCTGAAAACACAATATTTGACACTCGCATGAAACCAAACAAAATTAGTGACAAAAAAGGTCATTATGACTTGATAGCAGGAGCAGGTATTGGTTCTTTAAACAAACACAAGGTGACTATAACAGCTAATAGAAAAACACATATTTCAGACAGAGACGCCTTTTGCATGATAGAGATCCTGAATTTGAACAAAATCTAGAAATCTTATTCAAGCAATCCTGCAGAGTGAAAACACACCTGCTTAATGGATCAAGCATTAGGTATTACATTCTACACTGCACCCTGAGTACATACCTCTGATCAATCTGATCAGGATCATACCTTAGGCCCTGTAACTGACTATCCTGAATACATCTACAGTAACATGCTGTGAGACAAATACTAATCAGCTGTAAATAATGTCCTTATAACGTCTTTGACAACAAAGGAACAGAACCGTGCAGGTGAATAAAGTAAACTGCTGGGAATCCTGTGTTGATGTGGACCTTTTGACAGGCCGGGTGCTGGCGTCTCTGCTGAGTGACAACAACAGCAATCAGCAGCCCAAGAAGAGTGGCTCCCTGCCAGAGCAGCTCCTGGGTGACAGACAGGCTCACTCCCCTAGATCTTTACCTCCTGGGAGTGGAGGAGGGCTCAGCAACATTTGCTAAGACACCAGTGTACTGACCCAGGTGTACAGACCCACACAATGGATCACCTGTATATTATTTGACATTAAATGATAAGCGTTCCACTGTTATTTCATGCTCAACACAAAGTCCCTAGGGGTGTTACCCTTTGTACATGAAACTACAACTTGATATTCCCCACCTTTTGTTTGAAGTACTCTATATATGGAAGAAGGTAGAGCAGAAATAAGGACATTAAACAAGGTCATTCATATTTACCTATGTACAATAACAGATGAAGCTTTCTAGAAGCTTAGTTGCTATTTAAACGCTTCAACCATAGAAGACAAGAGGCAAGTCATGGAGCCCTGTTGATCATATTTTGGACACATTTGATGCAAGATCCTCAACTGTGTGTATTACACTCTTTGTCTTTTACTAAAGGATTTTTAATCAATGTGTGGAAAGACATTGCTGTGCCTGTAGCAATCTACTCTAGAATGCAAAAGTATCCTGTATAGATTCATCTGGGGTAAAAAAAAAATCCGGAATTTAAAAGGATCAAGGTTGTGAAACGGCGTGGTATCGAAATGAAGCACGAAGGAATCGTACGTTCGGTTGATTTTTCTTCTTTACAGATATACATCGTTTCAATCAATTATTTAAAGTGTCATGTGTCTGACTTGGACCACATCAAGGTGGACTTTACCGCGAGGGAAAAACGGGACCAGAAAAAATCTGCAGCGAAATCTTCTTCAGGCTAAATCATCTATAGGAATAAGACATAGATCTCAAAACAACATATGTCTCTTGTAAACCAGTGTCGAGGGAATGTTCCCCACATGCTGCAGTGGTTTCATAATGTCTTGGATTAAACATACCTTAACAAGCTTACAATTTGATATGGAATTCATATGATGAACAATATAATGTTGAATCATTCTACGATCATAGCAACCAAATATGTCCATAGTATGACATCTCATAGACAGGGAACACCTCCATTTCATGCATAGCCTATGAGTCTTACCTTTTGAGAGCTGAATGACTGCGTCCAATGGTACAGAACGAGCCTGTCTTTAGAAAAATTGGGTTTGGATTCTGCTACTGGTTCTTCGTTTTCCTCCCCGTCAGTGATTTTGTCGTCTTCGTCCATAGCTGATATGGGCCACCAACTACAGTTGGTTGGGGTAACATTGTTGGAAGACGCCATGACAGAGGGTTTTGTGCGTGTGAGAGGACCAGGGAGGGATAGAGAGGAGGGAGGGACAGGGAGAGGGAGGGAGGGAGGGATGGAGAGAGAGAGAGAGAGAGAGAGAGAGAGAGAGAGAGAGAGAGAGAGAGAGAGAGAGAGAGAGAGAGAGAGAGAGAGCTAAGGATTTCAGCACCACAAAGAGAGCATCATCGATTCAAAAAGGCCACACCAGTTCTGGACAGCTCCGGTGCTGAATCCAATTTCTGTCGAAACGGTCGGCAAAAAATAACCTGCAAAACCCATACAGGGCCGAACCTTTATTCAAGCATGGGAATACACTCAAAATGAGACCAATGTGTTGCCTAACACATCACGCAATACGCACAAACACGCCGTGGTGGAACCCCCGAGTGATGGGAGGGTGTATTTCACAAGAAGGTCAAAGACCTCTCTGTGAGGACAGCCCAGTGGATGAGATAGCTTGGTTTATTTTATTTTTTATTTTTTTACAATTGTAGTGCATCAGTCTTGACAAAAAAAAGCATTCGGGTGACAAGGTGACGAATTTTAGTCACAAAATGACGGAGACTGGTTAGCTTGATGGCAACGTGATCAACCTTCGCCGTGCGCGACTGTGCCATTACCCTATGCAACATCGTTCACGTTTCACGTGAATTGGGCGAAAAAAACGAGGTTTTCGGATTTCGGATAATGTCAACCAGATCGTCAGAAAAACCATTGCAATAACAAATCTCTGCCAGTAGAGGGTGCAACTGTATATGAGAGAACACACGAGTCACAGACCTGAGCCTCTGAAATTATTTCCAAGCCCTGAGCAGAATCTAAATATCAGCGTCGTTACACAAGTAATATTAAGATTAAAACAACAGCAGTTCTCTGACCTTTCCTATACAGTACCAAATATGAACCTATCCCTCACTCCAATTAGGCCAACGTGATCATCAGCCATTCTTTAATTATGACACTTTGTTTCAGCACATTGAACTGTGCAGATTTATTTAGGCGGTGTTGAAATAGAAGATACTGCATGCCATGGCCACCGTGAGCGCGTACAGCCTGCATGCACGCCCAACCCCGAAGAGACAAGTGTTCTGGCATAGCTCCTTGCAGCAGAGTAGCTAAGGATTGGGTTGTATTTTTGGAACAGTGTGTGTAGATCTGGTCGCCTTGTTAGGTCTGTATTTCCAACCGCACCAACAGTTTGGAGAAAGCGCCACAGTAAGGGGAGGCAGGGACAGGGGAAAGGGGCTTTTCTATGGCCACCTTAAAAGCCATGATCAAGCGCCTGGGCTTAATAGAAGATATCCTAAATTGTTTATCAAAATAATTAGAAAACATCTTAATCTTTGTAAAGGTAACTTGATCTGCACGGAGTCTGGAAGTCCATGACTCCGAATCCACAAGGGGGAAATATTTAACAAAAAAAGTAATGCGCGCGCGTAATATGAAGTGGTTCTGATAGGTGATTAAAACGTTCAGTACTGGACATGATCCGAAATTACAAAAAACTACAGAGAAGAAAATCGGACCAATTTTAGATTGAATTGGGGACATTTAAAATTCGAAATTTAATGTCAGGTGAAGGTTATCTTGTCTGTGTATGGACTGATTCTATTTTGACAAAGTTACAGGTAGGCCTAATTTGACTTTTAAACTTCTAAAGTACATGTTTGGCTGCGGTTAAGGAAGGTATGAGTGGAGGTCGCTTTGAATTTGACGATGGAGGTGCTTACTGTGGTGGCTGGGAGGGTGGAAAGGCACATGGCCATGGGATCTGTACCGGACCGAAAGGACAGGGGGAGTTCTCCGGCTCTTGGAATTATGGGTTTGAAGTGGTTGGAGTCTACACCTGGCCCAGTGGAAACACCTTCGAAGGGTACTGGTCGCAGGGAAAGCGTCACGGGTTGGGCGTTGAAACTAAAGGACACTGGGTTTACAAAGGAGAATGGACTCACGGCTTCAAAGGGAGATACGGCACACGTTTGAGTATAGGTAGTGGCGCAAAGTATGAAGGAACATGGAATAACGGATTGCAAGATGGATACGGCACAGAGACGTATGCTGATGGAGGTGGGATATAGATTCTTATTTAGCATGTGTCATGTGTGCTTGACCTAATAATGCAATAACATGAGCGAAGTACTTGAAATGTACTTTTCGTGCTTAACATGTTTGATCACATGCGGGTTCTTTAAGGAGGATTGTGTGACTCTAGCAACCATGCATGGATCATGGAACCCAACTGTTGGCCAGATGGCCCATTGGTGCCTTGCCCATCGCCTCTTGACCTCTTGCCAAATCCAAGTGATACATGAAGACACATTTGGAGGAGTAAATACTAAAGTGTGTTAACAGGCTGCATATGCTGTCAGGTGCTATAATGATGTTCTTCTAAAGCAAATAACCTGTTATTCTACAAAATTCATTATGTATAAACTGAATTGGCTTTTTTATTTTTTTATTTCCCATTGACAGAATCGTATAAGGATATATGCATGTTTTCCTCGTGAACATTTAAATGTCTAACATACACTGACCAGCATCCTAAACAGTAGTTTCAGAATCACAATTTGTTTGTATTGCCATGTAAGTTGAAACAAACACAGCATTTCCTGTGGCCTTTAAGTTGCGATGGTGATGAAAAAAACATAACAGATCATGCCTGTGCCAATGTTGCCCTGTCTAGCTGACTCATCAGATTTAGGTCTAAGTGATGTGATCAGGGTGATGTGAAGCTGCCATGTGTCAGGATGTAAGAATAGCTCCGACTGTGTTCTCTTGGCCACACAGTCCCCAATAGCGATGGCATCCAGACACGTGTCTTGGTCTGCATGAAGGACTAGACCCCTGATGAGTTTGAGCTAACAGAAATAACTTTACTGAGACTAGTCTCTCACACTAAGTACATTTACTGTAACACTAACACAGGGCATCAACCTCAACCTGTGTTGTTAAACCGCCCACATGCATCAACACAGAGTGGATACAACGGACAGCATTGAAGAGCACTCAGACTGGCTTATATCGATTTCACATAAATCGAGCTAAGTCAGCATTTCAGATTTCAACTTAATATCAAGTGCCAAGGCTTTGTGTCTTTGAAAAGACAGGCCTATAACATGAATCCAACACCAATCCATGCACAGACATGCAGTGGGATAAGGATGGTGATACAGCCTGGGTACTGTCAGCTTGTCAACAAGCTTCAGCACACGAGAAGCTCAGATGAAGTTTGAATCTGCTCATGAAGTTTGCATCATTAAGTTTGAATCTGCTCATGAAGTTTGAATCTGCTCATGAAGTTTGAATCTGCTCAGGCCTTTCTCAGATGAAGACAAAATGTCCCTGTTTACCATTGCTCCTGCTAATAGACATTGTGAACATCCTGTGTTTCCTCAGGCACCTTCCAGGGTCAGTTTACAGGTGGTATGCGACATGGATACGGGGTGCGTCAAAGTGTGCCCTATGGCATGGCGGCGGTGGTGCGCTCCCCTCTCCGCACCTCCCTGACCTCTCTCCGCAGCGAGCACAGCAACGGCACGCTGCTCCAGCAGGACGCGCCCGTCATCACCACCACCAATGCCTCCGGCCAGGAAACCCCCGTCCCCACCCCCACCCAGCTGGGGCCCTCCCGCGGGGGCTTCGCCCTCACGCTCCAGGTCGACCCAGAGGCCGTCAAGCCCAAGAAGAAAGGCCTGTTCCGCCGTGGCTCCCTGCTGGGCAAGCTGAAGAAGTCCGACTCCCGCACATCCCTGTCCAGCCAGAAGAGCAAGATCAGCTTCCTGAGGACCGAGTCAGCCCTCAGCTCGGCGGCCAGCGATGCCAACTCCACCATCAGCCTGGGCGACGAGAGCCTGGCAGGCGTGGATGACTTCCCCCCCGTGGAGGCCGACATCGATGCCACCACCACCGAGGTCTACATGGGCGAGTGGAAGAACGACAAGCGCTCCGGCTACGGAATAAGCGAGCGGTCCAGCGGCCTCAAGTACGAGGGCGAGTGGCTGGACAACCAGCGCCACGGCTACGGCTGCACCACCTTTGCGGAGGGCGGGAAGGAGGAGGGGAAGTACATGAACAACATGCTGGTGAAGGCCATGAAGAAGAGGGTGATCCAGCTGAAGGGCACCAAGATCAAGCAGAAGGTGGAGCGCAGCGTGGAGGGAGCTCAGAGGGCGGCGGCCATCGCCAAACAGAAGGCAGAGATCGCTGCCTCCAGGTACAAACCAAAACAGGCTGGGTGACTACCCATGGTGTTGTTGTTACCTGTGTTGTGGATGTTGCTATGTACTTCATTATTTATTTGACATTAAGATTGAATGTGATCAAGAAATACAGGATAAGGATAAAGTAGAATTAGAATTAGGATAGAAACACATCCAGTATCAGCCATCAGTATCTCTTTACATACTTAGAGTTGCATACACATTGTACGGGAGGATGCCTCTGGATGGCACTGCATAAACAATAGAGCTGTTGTAAGGGGGACAATGTTCAAGACAAGCTACATTGTAAGTTGGAAGCATGAGTTCTAGCTGCAGGTCAAGATGGACTAGTACCCACATCTCATTCTCAATAGCTGGAGGTTGAACCCTTCAGAAGAGTCAACCTCATCTCACACACGCACACACACACACACCTACTAACACAGACCAGTCAGAGGTGTGTTTGAGGGGCTAGAGCCTTTGATATATAGTTTGATGTCTTGGAAGTTTTTTCACCCTTTGGAATAGAACTCGTTCACCACAAGGCCATTCATTGACAACACTACAGTGACCATAAGCGTCATGAGCTGACCCTGCATGGACCTGCACATGAAGGGCAGAGCCTGCTATGGCACACAGACCTAACTGTCAAGTTCAATGAGGAAAGCAATGCCATGGTATCAGTTTACCAAGCACCCCCTTGACCCAATGATGTGGGCCTTCTGACAAAAAGTCGGCTGTTGGCTTCCCTGTTGTTCCTACACATCAAAGGATTGTTCTATGAAAGTGTCCACTCGTGTTTACTACAACTTCCAACATAAGAAAAGTAAAATAACAGGATTTGTAGAACTTTTGTGTTTCCTTTGGGATTTTTTGAGATGTTGAAGCACTGTTAGGGTGTTGTCCCAAAGCAGTTCTTTGTTTGCCTTTGCACTTGTCAGACCAATTTGTCAATGATCTAATCATATAGTGTATGACGTGAAAGGGGAGTTAAAATGCCATCAAGCATGCAGCCGAACAAGGTCAAATGTGTTTCTAGCTTCGCTGGATGGTGTGTTGTTTGTTCTTCTACTTGTCCACGTCCTTGTCCACGTCCTTGTCCTTGCTTGACAAAACAGGGAATGGTGATGCTCTTTTCCAATGACACAGGTTTCCTGCTGTCCATGCACCCGCACCATACAAGGCAGGACCTGTATTATCTAATGTAAGCCTCTGCACCTGAAATAAGCTCAGTGTTTACAGCAGGCAGGCTCTCCCTGATGGACTGCAGATCCTGTCCCAGGCAAATGGAAATCTAAATATTTTACCTCAGCGACATGCAGCATAATAAGAGTTATGGGGCAAACAGTTTTTTTTCCTTTGTGTAGTAGTTAACCTCTATCATCTTCTCAGACAGGTCGGTGCCCAGACAAGGCCATGAATAGACATGATTACTAACATCCAGGGGACTGTGAGGGATAGTGACTGGAAATAAACAGTTATCGACTTTACAAACAACTTTCTAATCACACTTGGGTGGTCTCAAACTGTTGACACAAACTCATACAGATTCACCGTGATTGTCTCTCACCTTTTTAAGTGTGTAATTTACACAGTCAATACAGGGGTGATGGTGACAGACACATTTGTTTTAATGAATTTCACAGATAATTCTGTCTCATTTCCTATTGAAAATTCAGAGCTTCAAAGGTTTTAGACCTACAATACAATCCGCTAGGCTTTCCCAATGAGGCGTGGTTATGTTGTTATGATAGAAGAGAGAGCACCACATCCGGCCAACATTGAATTGTGTAGCCCCATGTGAACCAGGAAGATGGAGCTCTTTCCCTGCCAAGACCCACTACAAAACCACCATCCAGCCACCCAGTAATGGTGCCAACCAGTAGCTATAGCCATAGAGAGATTAGGTCAGGAGGTATAAATATATCAAGTTGCATATTGAAGTTAGCTCGTCAGCTAGCCTATGTTGTGCTTTGACATTCAGTAGCTGTGTCTAGCTGTCTGGCGGGGGCTGGGAGCAGGCTCCGAGAGGGTCTGAAGAGAGACTGTTGGACGCTGCTCTGGGCGTTAATGACGCACAGGCAGACGGAGGCACTGTGTCAGAAGGGAGGCCTGACTAAATAAGGGCAGGCACACTGTTGCTGTAGCACAATCACAGGCGAATGCAACAGCTGATTGAACCCTCTCTTCCCCCAACTTTCCTGCCCAGCCACAGACAAACAGCCACACACAGCTGAGATACAGCTCTGGGTGAGGGTTAGGCTTAGAGACTGGTGTCACTGGATCCGGACTGTTAACAGGGACGTTTCATGTCGTCTTGTTGGGAACAGTTTGTAGGAGTCTGACAGGGAGAACATCCAACAAGTTTGAGCACAGCCAAGGGATAAGCAGCGCAGAGACACTGGGCAGTCTTGCGTCAGCAGGGGTGTCAAATGGTTCCATGGATATAAATATGACAGAGCTCATAAGAGAAAGTCTGGGGATGAGAGAGTAGCAGATACATGTACCACACCTAGCCTTAGTTGTGTGTCTACACTTACATACATTATTGCTGAGACAGGCATTTTGTGCCGCTGCAACTAGTTTAATCATTTGCAAAGAGAGGCGTGTGTGACGGAGGAGCCAGTCTATTCTTGCCTGTGTACTGTATGTACTGTAAACTATCAATACTTGTGATGAAGTAGGGATGCCCCTGTGCCCCGGGTTCGATTCCAGCTTTAGCCATTTCTGCTTCTCTTCCTCTCTTTCATCTACATGTCCTGTCAATTTTCTATCTTTGTGCGAAAAAGGCCCAAAATACTGAACACTGCAATATTTGCACACAATATTTTTGTAAAATATTAAAAACAAATTTGGATACTAAATAAAACATACAGTACATCTGTATACTATATATATATATGATGTACTGTATGATTTATATACATATATATAAAGAGAGACAGAGAGAGAGAGAGAGAGAGAGAGAGAGAGAGAGAGAGAGAGAGAGAGAGAGAGAGAGAGAGAGAGAGAGAGAGAGAGAGAGTGCTTGGGGGATCCCCTGAGCTGGAGTGGCATATTCCATGCTGACAGATCTCACTTCTCTTGAAGCTCATGTGGAGTTATGCGCAATTCATGAGCAGCACAATGGAAGCTAAAACTCAAAGCATTACTAGCTTTTTAGGGGTACACATTTTGTGTTTTAAGCTGCCCCAGCCTTTAGGTTAGAGGGGGGGGGGTCCTTTAGGGAAGCCTGAAACCATACAGAGTATTCAGGTCCCAGTTTTAGATATCACACTTTGTTAAAATAGTCTGTTTGAAGCGAGGCGATGAAAGGATGCCACTGAGGAGCAGAAGTGCAGCATTCAACAGTGGCATCATACCCACTGAAAATAAGTCAGCAAGATACCACTTCAAATGTATTATCTGTTCTCAACAGGACATCTCATGTATTTCTCATCCCACTTACATGTCATAAGTGTCCATTTGATTGTGAGAAAAACAATATACGAGTTCACGCTAACTAGCTAGAGCACCGCACCAAAACAATTCCAGTGATTGTAGTGTATGTTGGCTCTGGTGTATGTTCTCTGAGAGCTGCGATGGTGGAGGTAGTTAGTCTGCAAGAGATACCATCTGCCCTACGCCTCTCTCCACCCACACGCTGGCAACCGTTTATGGAACCTCTACACACCACACAACACAACAGATCATGTTTTGGGTCCAGCAGCAGCCTTTTTCCATTAGTTCCAAGGATACTGTGTTTACGCTCCATCTGTTTGTGGGAACGAGGCTTGTAGGAATTACAGTTCTGACACCATAGAATGGCACTTCTGTGTGTTGTGAGTGCAAGTTAGTGTCGCAGCCAAGACGACATTCCGCTCGAAAGCATAATCTGTTAGTGTGCTAAACGGATGGGGAGATATTCACCACACACTTGTTAATGCATTATGCAAGTCTCATTAGATATTCTTAAGCAAATCACATCATTAAAACAAGCTAACCTGCAACCCGTCAAGCCTCCAGTGCCGTTGTAATATCAAGAATTGAAACATTCTGCTGATACAATATGGAGTGAATGCAATGGGTTTTCCCATTGACGTTTCACAAATCAGCTGCTTTTTTAGATTTCAAGCTTCAGGCAATTAGATTTGTTGAATCCACCTTTGATGTGGACGGCATTGGCCCTTTGACCATGTGTCAGCCAGTCTAGATATGAGCTCAGAGAGAGTGTGAAGGAAGGCAGAAGTCCCTGAAAGAGGGGGTGTTGCTGACTAGGTGGGGACAGGTGTAGGTCTACTAAATCTAGCAGGGAGCTTCAAGTGCCCCCCTAATTGTTCCAGGGGGAAGAGCCTACCCCTCAGAGTCTTCAAGTGGGCCACAGCTATTTTGAGCCCCGTGTAACGTTACAGTATGTCAAGTATTCACAGAGTAATCACAATCAGTAATACTCCCAGCCCTCCAGAGATATCAACAGCATTGACTACGCCACACTCACTCAAATCAGATCCCCCACTCCGGAGAGATCACAATAATGTGAAGGGCTGTTGCCATTTGTCATACATGTTTAGATAGTTAAGAGTAACACATTTCATTTTGTACAATCACTTATTTATTTTCGAATACTGGATCAGTATTTGAGAAGTTTCACACACATACACATGCACACACACACACATATACACACAGGTACAACAATTGAGGCCCCTTCAAAGCAGACCCCATGGAGTATTAACTTTGTCTGAGCCAAGGTGCTAACATCTTCATAAAGTCATATATTTCAGTTCCAACTCAGCAGTATAAAACCAAATGCCCCTTCTCTATTTCTGTTACTAACTAGAACCCATGTGACCGACCAAACACACATGCCCCTCACATCAGGCATGACTGTATTTTGTAATCAAGCCTACGGTGATTTTTCAGTGAGTCTTTCTGGTTAAGGCTTTGTTTTGAGTCCAGTGTTTTCCTTCTGGTCAGGTTTGGTACGAGGGGGTTTAAGTGTTGTGGATGCTCTCATTGCTTTTATCATTGCTAACATGACAAAGTATATTTCCAAATAAAGAGGGAATAATGTGATTCGCAGGGTGAGGAACAGCCATTTTCCTTTCATTCATTCCTTCATTGTCATTCATTTGTACTGCATGAACTGTCACCATCTGGAGTGAGGTGTGAAGACTTGTCACACACTCATTCATTCGTGTGGAGCAGAATGTTCCCTTCCATATACAATCACCTGTTCTTTCCAATAATGACGTTCTAACCACAGCCACAGGCCAGGAGCAAACGGGACAGGAATGCTGAGTGAACCCTGGTTTTGTGTCTCTCCAGGACCTCCCATGCCAAGGCCAAGGCAGACGCAGCAGACCTGTCCTCCCAGGCCTCCAACAACGAGTCCAGCATCGCCAGGGTGGTGGCCCGAGAGCTCTCCCCCTCCTTCATCCAGCCAGGTACTCGTCTGAATCTTGAACTTGAACTTCAGTCACAGCGGCGTGGCTGTCGTCCGTGCTGGGTTGCTGATCCTGGGTTGAGGAGGTGCTCCACAAGGATAGTGTCCTCTATGAGGATCTAAAAAAAGGGCCTTCTCACTGGGGCTGCAGGAGCATATCAGGTTCCTTACGCATCCGTCCTGCACACACTGGCCTCTCAGCCTCCGGTGTGCCTCCGCATTTTTGTCTTCTCTTTTCCGAGCTGAGCTCCTCGAAGATTCAAATAGACCCTTGCTGATAAAAGGTTGTCACCGTTGAGTGGCTGGCTGAGATGTGTTTGGCTAATGCTCCAAATGGACAAAGGTCTTCAGTCACAGCACATTCCTCTGGGAAAGATCACTCATGCAAAGACGGCAGAGTGATAAACAGTCTTCTAGGATTTCATTCTGATAGGGGAAAAGGGGTTAATGCAGAGAGTTTTAATTGGTTGATTATCTCATCCTTTAATACCCTGTTAGAACAACCTCATTGGTTCTAACCTCATTACAACTAGTTAATCAACTATGAAACCAGAGGAATGTTGTAAATTAAGTGAGGATTTTTTGTTTTCATACGTGGCCTAAAATAACATTCTTACTAACGTTTAGGAGGGAATGCAACAGTTTCTTTTTTAAGTAGATAATAAGAAAATAACAAGTAAGTAATAATAATAAGTTAAAATAATGTTTTGTGAATTTGGCCTCTGGTGGCTCCATCATGCCCGTGTAGACCTTACATCCAAGCTAGACTGCACTTCTCAACAACGTCCAGTAGAAATCAGAGGGTAACCATTTTGAATCAAAGCAATTGGTTGGATGCAGAGCGGCAGAGTGGCCCATGTGTTTGTAATAAGGGGACTGCTTAAGACAAAAATGAACCAAACCATTCTATGTATCAAAGTAACCCATTTACTGGAGAGCCTGCATGTTCAGGATGGCTTACATTCATTTGTCTATCAAATGTCATGTATGATGACAGCAATAAATGAGAAATGTCATGTTTTATAAACAGCCTGTAGATTGAGATCTTTCCCATCCGTGTGTGCCACCTGCAGGGCCAGAGTACATGAAGAAGAGAGCACTTCAGGAGATCGTGGAGGGCATTGAGAATGCAGAGACTATCATGCACGAGCCCCTCTTAGCAGAGGAGCCCCCACCCACCCCCCCGGAGAGCCCTGTGATGCATGAGCTAGACAGCCTGATGCCTGTGTCCACGCCTGCCCGCACCCCCTCTCCCAGCCTGGGCATCAGCAAGGAGGAGCCCCACCTTCTCAGCCCCGGGAGCTGGAATGGAGACAAGGCCAGCAGTAAAGGTAGTGGCAGCCGAGGAAGTAGCCTGGCCAACAGTAGGCCCAGCAGCCGACCCACCACCCCCGCATCCATCCCCGCCCCCGCCCCTGCCCCCGCCCCCCCTGAGGAGCGCGCCACCGGCAGCCGCGGTCCCTCTCGTACCCCGAGTCGCCAAAGTAACGTGGCTGAACAGGGCTCCGACTTGGAGATTAAGCCGCTGCAGAAAATGGACACCGAGGTGAAGGTTCCAGAAGCTGCCCCAGCCTCTGCCCCAGCCTCTGTAAGGACCAGCCTCATCTTCTCAGATGAAGAAGAACCGCTACCCCCCTCCAAACCGTCCTCCAAAGCTGTTACCCCAGAGCCCAATGCGGGCGAGCTCAAGCAGAGAGCAGGCACGCGCGAGTCTCTCCACGAACGCCCGCCCTCTGCTGCCGAGAACAAGGTTGAGGAGCGAAAGCCTGTCAGCAAAGCTGAGCCCAAGCCTTCGTCAAAACGAGAGCCCAGCCCGGCTCCAAAACCCACACTTGAACCCAAAGCAGTTTCCGCTCCCACCAAGCCAGCTGCCAAACCAGCACCAAAGGTGGAGCCTAAAGCTGAGGCAAGATTCAAAACTGTAATGAAGACCCCAAGTGAAATCATAGACTCTTTTGAAGATGACCAGGTAAGGTTGCATGAGCTCCCAAAATAGATAATTTGTAGATAATATATGTAAAATGTCTCTACAGGTGCCAAGAAGGAACATATTCAACTATAGAAACATCACTAAATGTTCTCTGTTTGTTCTTTGTCTCACCCTGTGCTAATGCTTGTATGTTTCTTCTCAAGGGGCCAAACACTGTTATGATCTGCATGGTTATACTACTGAACATCGGCCTGGCTATTCTCTTTGTTCACATCTTGTCATGAGACATTGGCAACCCAGGTAATGGTTGTTATTTCACTTCATCTACATAGGGTATCCATAGGGTAACCATAAGATACATATTGCCAACAGTCTGGTGTTCATTTGAAATATAGTATCACAATACGATACTGTATGGCAATATATCCTTAATGTCCTTTATCTCTATATGTGTCCATCAATTTGAATCATTTGTATTCATACTTGTTTTGTCTCCCGGGTGGGTCCTCAGGTTACCGTCCTGCATTTGAGAGGGGTGGCCCGTATTTTCAGCCAGGACCAGAGAGATCAGAGCCTACCAAGACACCCCAGCCTTATATGGCCCCGCTTGGCCGCTTCCAGCTCTACTGCAGGTTCTGTTGATGTATCCGTGTGAGATTTTTTGAAGCAAATGCTTTTACACAGGGTGGGCAGATCTGTTCGCCGGATTGAAGGACAACCCATCTGCAGTCATTCTGTCATCTGAATTTCACAACTGGTGTCTGTGGATATTGGGGAGCCATATTGTTCTTCATCAGTGAGGACCCTATACTGGAGACAGTGTAGCTCGCTCTGCACCTAGGGCCTCTGAAGGATGAGTCACAGTCTGGGTCATTGTTTTGCAAAGGCCTGGAAAGTGTTACTGGCCAAACCTGATATGGCCTCACAACTAGTTAGCAGATGGACTGTTAATACTGTAGTACACATGTGACTGTTAGCTTGTCAGTAGAAGAGTACAATCTTGGGATATCTCAACCTAGACTTCTCCCTTTTGCCTTGAAATTAAGTAGTGTATATGAAGATGGTGGTGACGATGATGATGATGAGAATGGTTTGGGAGTAACAGACATTTCTATTGCTGGAGATCATGGTACAAAGCTAGCCTGTTTTCTTTTTGCAATGTCAATTTTCTTGTATGAAGTAGATTTATTTTAATTTCTTGAGGGCTTTTAGTAAGATAGGAATGTGCCTCGGCATTGGTGATGATGTGTCACACTAACCGTCACTACAGTGGAATGCACTGGTACTGTCCATCTTCAGGATCTCCTCATTCACTCTTCTTCACAAAACATAGGTGTCACACTGGAGGATGTTTGTGTTCATGGTTATATCAAATGTTTTGAGCAGGATGTTTAAAAGAAACGTAAGTGCAAGTCAGTTTGTTGGTGGGATCTTTTCGAAACCATCATATTTTGATTTGTTAACTATATTATGTAGACTTGGAGTGTCCCTCCATTTAGTCTCTGTTGTGTTTCTGTTGTGTATGAACAACATTTTAATCTACTGCTGTCTGTTTGTGAGCACATAAGGAAAACACCTGATTGAGTGAATCAGATTGACAAAGAGATCTGTATGTTTTGCCTTGGAAGCGGATGATTGAAATGAGAACTTCAATACTTCAGTTAAAGGACATGGATTGGGAGTGGATGTACATTGTTGATTTCAGAGATGGTGCTGAATATATGGGATTATAGACAGTATATATGACTATGCAAAGATTGTTAGGATAATGGATTAGTTTGAGAGCATTTTTGCTGTTTATGGTCTGTGAGATTCTCAATAGCATGGATACTATTGGATAAAAAATAGGTTATGCTTCAATAAACCAAATAATCATTTTTTTTCTCAACTTTTGTATGCATGTGATCACTTTGTGTGTTTTTTTGTACATTTTTGAAGTACACAGCTTTTCAAACCAATCAAAATGCTCTGTTATAATATTATTTGTGAAAAACAATATCCAACTACACATACTTTATTTATTATCCTATAAAGTCAATTACCTCAAGTTTGCGTGATGGGGGAAAATGTAGTTTGATATAGTGGAACTCCAGGTCTTACACACATATCGAGAGCACTCAGAATGTGCTTTTCTAAAACATGATTAGTATGTTTATTGTTCCTACATCCAAATTATTGTTTTCCGTTCTGCATAATAGGCTAATGAAGAATTCATGAACTCAATCTCTGTTGATGAGATAGTAAAGACAGAATGAAGGCCCTGCTCACCCCACTGGTGATGTATTTTAATGCAGACACAGCCTCATGTAAAGAAGCTTTCCCACACAATAACAACGTGTTTTCCCGAAAATGTAAAGTTAATCATTTTTGTTGAATAATACAATATCCAACATAGTTCCTGGTTGTTATGTACTATGAAGTAGTCATAACATGTTAGTTTCACTCCAAGTTACAGGCCATTTTGTTTTGTCACTGGAGCCCATGAATTTTGGATGTCATTTCATGTGTAGGTTTAAATGACTAAATGTAAAACAATAAATCAATTTTACAACTCTGGTATGTGATTTGGCATTTTTTCATATACAAAACCATTTTGTAGTGTTATTACTGGAAGTATTTTTACTTTAGCTATTCCATTTAATTAGGTTAATTAGGACGTATTCTAGATTTATTTTAATCTGCCATATCTTTTGGTCTAGACCAGTAACAAATGAACAATAACAGTATTTTTAAATCCCACCTGTCTGCCAGCTTGACAGATCTCCCCCATGACAGGCTATGAATACCAGGCCCTATTTTAGACTTGGGTTGTCAGACGGGCAACTGTCAAGCCGTCCACATTACAGCACTTTGTGTAAAGCTCATAGATTCAGAGTGAAAGAAAAGCACAAAAGGCAAATACACGGTGAAAAAATGGTGGTGTCATCACTATTACCACCTCACCTGGAATGCCAAACCACTCAATCAGATTGTGTGGAAAGAATGTCTCTAGTCTGAAACTCAGGAACTTGCAGAAGTCTCTGGTGTGGTACAGGTGCCCTCTGTGTGGTCAGTTTGTGCTTTATTGAAACTACTGCAGGTAGGTATTCATCAATGAGTAGCCTGCAGGTTGTGATCTTGACAAGCTACTACTCATTTCATGAGTTACTGTGTTAACCTCTGAATCCAGGATAAAAGATCTAAAAAAGATTCAAGTGTTACAGAATACTGCCCTCTAGCCAAAAAACATGTCTCCACCAGTACGGAAACTCCTTCAGGACAAAAAGCACAACACCCAGAAGGGCCATGAGCCAATGTGCTAGTGCAAACATTAGAGGGCCTCCTACTACACTATATTACTAACTGCAAACACACTTCAGTTAGGTTAAGTATAGTGTCACAAAGTACAGAAAAATCCAGACTTAGTTCATTTAACTTGATTGGATTTAATTATATATTGCTGATTCTTCTTTTTGTAATTTATACATTAGAGCAAATATAGATGGAAATAGTCAATACTTTGGACAGTTATGGAGATGAACACCCAATGTATTACTAGTATTCTTCTCCTTCCTCTTCTCCTTCCACGCTATCAGCCCCCACCTCCTCATAATCCTTCTCCAGAGCTGCCATGTCCTCTCTGGCCTCAGAGAACTCTCCCTCCTCCATGCCCTCACCCACATACCAGTGCACAAAGGCACGTTTAGCATACATCAGGTCAAACTTGTGGTCAAGCCGAGCCCAGGCCTCAGCAATAGCCGTGGTGTTGCTCAGCATGCACACAGCCCTCTGGACCTTGGCCAGGTCTCCACCAGGGACCACAGTGGGGGGCTGGTAGTTGATTCCAACCTTGAAACCAGTTGGGCACCAGTCAACAAACTGGATAGACCTTTTGGTCTTGATGGTGGCAATGGCAGCATTTACATCTTTGGGCACCACATCACCACGGTACAGAAGGCAGCAGGCCATGTACTTTCCATGGCGAGGGTCACATTTAACCATCTGATTGGCAGGCTCAAAGCAGGCGTTGGTGATTTCAGATACAGTTAATTGCTCGTGGTAAGCCTTCTCTGCTGAGATAACTGGAGCATAGGTGGCCAGAGGGAAATGGATACGGGGATAGGGCACCAAGTTGGTCTGGAACTCTGTCAGATCAACATTGAGGGCACCATCAAAACGAAGGGAAGCGGTGATGGAGGAAACTATTTGACTAATGAGCCTGTTGAGGTTGGTGTAGCTAGGACGCTCAATGTCGAGGTTCCTACGGCAGATATCAAAGATGGCCTCATTGTCCACCATGAAGGCACAGTCAGAGTGCTCCAGGGTGGTGTGGGTGGTCAGGATGGAGTTGTAGGGCTCCACCACAGCTGTGGACACCTGGGGAGCTGGGTAGATGGAGAACTCCAGCTTGGACTTCTTGCCGTAGTCAACAGACAGGCGCTCCATCAGCAGGGAGGTGAAACCAGAGCCAGTTCCACCTCCAAAGCTGTGGAAGACCAGGAAGCCCTGAAGGCCTGTGCACTGGTCAGCCTGAGGCGTGGGAAAAACAGAAATCAAGACAGTTTATTCAGAAGATGATGAGTGATAGATTATTATTGATTTGATTTATTATGAAGGACCCACCAGTTTGCGCATCCTGTCCAGCACCAGGTCAATAATCTCCTTGCCAATGGTGTAGTGTCCACGGGCGTAGTTGTTGGCCGCATCCTCCTTACCAGTGATGAGCTGCTCAGGGTGGAACAGCTGGCGGTAGGTTCCAGAGCGCACCTCATCTGTGGAGAGAGAATGACAACTTCATGTAGGGCAGTTAACACAAACCCCAAATAGTTGTTATTTCATTACACTTCTACTCTATGTACTTTGAAGCAGAGACAAAACCTACCAATGACTGTGGGCTCTAGGTCCACAAACACAGCTCTGGGGACATGCTTCCCAGCTCCAGTCTCACTGAAGAAGGTGTTGAAGGAATCATCTTTTCCGCCAATGGCTTTGTGACTGGGCATCTGTCCGTCCGGCTGAATCCCATGCTCCAGACAGTAGAGCTCCCAGCAGGCATTGCCAATCTGGACTCCAGCCTGGCCCACGTGGACTGAGATACACTCACGCTGAAGGAGTAAAGTGTAAATACTTTTTATGTATTATGACAAGCCTGTTATGCATTAATATGCTGAACTATCACTAAAGTGCAATAATTTTGAACAAAACACACAGTATCATGTTATTATTATTAATGTATTATCTTTCTTGTACAATGTTGTGAACTCATGATAGTGTTTACAGGACATCTCTGATTGACCAGCATACTAGCACAGTGATTCAACTGTTCTAAGCGCCTATAGACTGTTCCAGTTTCTACATATTTTGAGAAAGGAGGAAGGGGAGGAGGAATGAGAAAAAAGGCTTTCATTGAAGCAGACATCAGCCTAAACCAGAACATCCTGACCATGTCACCTGACTTGAGCCGCAAGTCACACTATCTGAATACAAAATGGACAGTGTTTTAAGATCAGGAATATTTCACATACTGCACTGTATGTCATCTTTGTTTTCAATCGATCACATGATCACTGTGAA
This sequence comes from Hypomesus transpacificus, assembly GCF_021917145.1. Taxonomy (NCBI): domain Eukaryota; kingdom Metazoa; phylum Chordata; class Actinopteri; order Osmeriformes; family Osmeridae; genus Hypomesus; species Hypomesus transpacificus. Next base: position 10,847,740 of record NC_061077.1, read on the forward strand.
AATAATAAAAGTACAAACTGTTCTTCAGAAGGCATTTACACTTTGTAAATCAAAAGTCATTGTATGATTAATAATTGCATACTTACATACTTGCCAACAAGTATCTATAACTTTATTTCAAGCTATTTTGAGACTAAATTGTGTTTTTAATTAAAAAAACAAAAACCTCCAAGTTTGTGGATTTACATTTTTATATTCCTTAATTTAAAGTACAGGCCCACAAGAGCACAGTGAGTTTTGAGTGAAATTATCTCCCACATAGTGAAATCCTGAATGCATTCCTGGATCAAGCCAAATGGGAAGTGGGTGGCACAGACACATTTAGCAGAATTAACCATTCTCATCCAGTTTTGACTAGGCCTAAAATGAACACATTTTTCAGGTAGGTTTTCAATTTGTATTAATCCTGAACGTTTTCCAACCAATGCAGACTGTTACCACAAACATTTTTTTACAGAGATGTAAACCTTTTAATTTCATAGGTTTATGTTAAAATAATGCAGTACCAGTAACCAGAACCGGCTAGTGCCACCATGTTCTGTCCACCAAACCGAAGCTTCTCCTGTTTTAAAGGTAATGGTCAATCATCTGTGTTAAATACTCACCATTGTAAGTTGAGTCTTTGAGATGTGAAGAACAAAAACATGAAGAGTATGACCAAGCCGACTCTCACAGACAGACGTTTATGTGTCACTTTGCAAGAACTTACAGCAACAACTGTTGTTGGGTGGGTCAATTTATATCTCTGGGATCCGGTGGGGATGTGGAGCTGGAAAATCTGATAGGCTATGAAATGGTATGTCCCACATCCTATTGGCTAACACAACAGTCAGTGTAACTAGTTCTTCCATTTGATTCGTTGAACAAAAACCTCATGCCGCATGCCAGATGACTGTACATCTCTTTAAAAACCTTTTGAATAACTGATCCCAAACAATATAATTTAAGGAATCGAGTTTTTTATTAATACACCTCAAATAATACAAACTTTTCTTCACAATTAATGAAAAATACAGATAGTGCCTGAAACAAAATGTAAGCAAACAAAAATGAGGTTGTGTAAAGAAGTACTTATACTTTTAGGATTTTGTGCTTGTAAGATACCTTAGGTAGACCTAAGATAAGAGCCAGGGGCATCCTAGCTGAAACACTTAGTACTCCTCTCCCTCCTCCTCTCCCTCACCCTCAATGGAGTCAACCCCCACCTCCTCATAATCCTTCTCCAGAGCTGCCATGTCCTCTCTGGCCTCAGAGAACTCTCCCTCCTCCATGCCCTCACCCACATACCAGTGCACAAAGGCACGTTTAGCATACATCAGGTCAAACTTGTGGTCAAGCCGAGCCCAGGCCTCTGCAATAGCTGTGGTGTTGCTGAGCATGCACACAGCCCTCTGGACCTTGGCCAGGTCTCCACCAGGGACCACAGTGGGGGGCTGGTAGTTGATACCAACCTTGAAACCAGTTGGGCACCAGTCAACAAACTGGATAGACCTTTTGGTCTTGATGGTGGCAATGGCAGCATTTACATCTTTGGGCACCACATCACCACGGTACAGAAGGCAGCAGGCCATGTACTTTCCATGGCGAGGGTCACATTTAACCATCTGATTGGCAGGCTCAAAGCAGGCATTGGTGATTTCAGATACAGAGAGCTGCTCGTGGTAAGCTTTCTCAGCTGAGATAACTGGAGCATAGGTGGCCAGAGGGAAATGGATACGGGGATAGGGCACCAAGTTGGTCTGGAACTCTGTCAGATCAACATTGAGGGCACCATCAAAACGAAGGGAAGCGGTGATGGAGGAAACTATTTGACTAATGAGCCTGTTGAGGTTGGTGTAGGTAGGACGCTCAATGTCGAGGTTCCTACGGCAGATATCATAGATGGCCTCATTGTCCACCATGAAGGCACAGTCAGAGTGCTCCAGGGTGGTGTGGGTAGTCAGGATGGAGTTGTAGGGCTCCACCACAGCTGTGGACACCTGGGGAGCTGGGTAGATGGAGAACTCCAGCTTGGACTTCTTGCCGTAGTCAACAGACAGGCGCTCCATCAGCAGGGAGGTGAAACCAGAGCCAGTTCCACCTCCAAAGCTGTGGAAGACCAGGAAGCCCTGAAGGCCTGTGCACTGGTCAGCCTGAGGCGTGGGAAAAACAGAAATCAAGACACAGTTCATTCCGAAGATAAGTCATAGATTACTATTGATTTTAATAATTCAAAAGAACCCACCAGTTTGCGGATCCTGTCCAAAACCAGGTCAATAATCTCCTTGCCAATGGTGTAGTGTCCACGGGCGTAGTTGTTGGCCGCATCCTCCTTGCCAGTGATGAGCTGCTCAGGGTGGAACAGCTGGCGGTAGGTTCCAGTGCGCACCTCATCTGAAGAGAGAGAATTACTTGAAATGTTCAGTTATGACTTTCATTGAGTAATGTGGTGGTGTTTGTTAAGCATGAAGTACTGTTACATTATGTATACAAAGATTTGTAATGGAGATTTAGGTGTGACTTGGGTGTGGTCTTCATCTTCATCTTGAGTTTTGACTCCAAAAACAATATATAATACTAAGAAAATAAATATGCAACTCACCAATGACTGTGGGCTCTAGGTCCACAAACACAGCTCTGGGTACATGTTTCCCAGCTCCAGTCTCACTGAAGAAGGTGTTGAAGGAATCATCTCCTCCTCCAATGGCTTTGTCACTGGGCATCTGTCCGTCCGGCTGAATCCCATGCTCCAGACAGTAGAGCTCCCAGCAGGCATTGCCAATCTGGACTCCAGCCTGGCCCACGTGGATGGAGATACACTCACGCTGAAGGACAAAGAATACATATTTATTTATTTAATTATAACAGTCACATAATTTTATATTTTATGATTTATTTAAGACATTACTTAGGTTTATGCATTTCAGACTAACACACTGTATTTCAACCTTCAAGTCTGCTCTCTAGACTCAATTATTATCTTTTGTTATTAATATTCCTTAAGCAGTGTGAACTGTTTTATCTTTTGATTACCGTACTTTACCTACATTGTTACATGCATCGTTTTTCTGCAATAATTGCTTTGCCTCCTGTACAGTACTTTGGTCAGCCATGGTTGTATTTAAACGCACTATAAACAAATATTGATTGATTGATATAGACTGTTTGAAAAGAGAGTTCAATACTGAGGAAAATGGCTTTACATAAAGGACTTAAATGGACAATAATGAAGGAATGAGTGACAGAAGATCTAGTCTCTCGAGTAGCCACTATGATTTTATATTACAGATGTTCCTTTTTTCATATATACAAAAATGTTTAATGTTGGCTAGAATTCATTCAATTTTAAGGAGTGGCTGCCCTTTTTGCTGTAGATGGATTGTGGGCTGCTCTGTGCCTGCGTATCAGTTAAAGGATTATCTAGGTCAGGACACTTCATGCTGCTGTCTCTTTAAACTGTAATGAGACTACAGCAACCAGATTTATCCTGAATTTGTTTTACAGTGCATGGAAATCTTCATAATGTCACTGTGTATAAAATACATTATTTTGCCTTGTAAATTTTCGTATTTTGCATGAGACAAAAAAGCGAACAATTATGAGGATCTATATCCAGGGACTGGAGGCCAGGCTACCTCGTTTTTAATTAGGTGTCAGTGAGTTTGGTGGATTTACCCACTTTCAAGCAGTGAAATTGCGTGTTAAAAAACACTGCGTAGCCTATGCATATTTGTCAGAGAAATGGTGGCCCAGTGTGTTTAGCCTACTGTGATCGTATAATCTGAGTTAAACGGAATGCATAGAATTTTCGAGCAGTGATTGATGTCTGGCATTGATTTCATTGTGAAATAAATAATTGTAATAATCCAAATGGAAGGAACATCCCTTGTCTGTGCCTTCTTGAAACTGACGGGTATTATACGCTCCAATTGAAGAAGAAAAAGCCATTAAATCACATCTCTTTGTCAAGTAAAATAGGCCTAACACGAAATCAGATTAAGCCTTAAAAACACAACACAATTTAAAGACAACAAGTGCAGACAATAGTCGGAGAATAATCATTAAAAATCAAATAACTCTTACCATGATGGCTCCTTATTGAGATTATGATACAAATCGGGAGAATTCAACGAAGTGTCTGCGGTTGAGGTGTGCGTAGTCTGAAAATAATCCAGTGACGCTGTCGGAATACACCACCTTTCACAGGGGGTTGCCTGCAACGAGCTGCGCAGAAAACCAAACAAACGTTTATCTTTTTATAAGTAAAATATATGAATATGTGTGTTCAGACTTAACACAGCATCCACCATTAGGCAGGCTACAGTTATTAAATCCCCCCCGGAAGATGGACCACTTTGATTAAGATTCATTAAAATGAATGTTACACACAGTCAGTGTAGACTAAACTATTGATAGCCTATTACGTGCCAAAATCCGTGAACATTGCAACCATGGCTTTATTGGGGATGCATGTTTTAAACGAATTAGATTATATTTGGGATCCAGAAACGACGACTGATGTGACCATACTGCCCTGTAAACATTTAGAGCTGTATTTACAATGATTTATTGAGGGGAAGCTATTGTTGGTTCACGTGCAGATTCTTTTTTATGTCAAAACATCCATGGTGGAATATGTTTTTTTTTTTTTCACTGATGCCACAAGGCTGTGATTTACGAATTGGACAAATACGCTGCTATAAAACACTGTCCCTTTCCTTGCTATCCAACCTCAAATGTACAGACTGCTCTGCAGAAATCATTACTCCTTCATGGTAAAAAGATAAATGAAGAGGACCTGAGGACATTAATATGATCATTCTACAATCAAATTAAATGGTTAAATAATCCACTTCATTCATCAAAGCAAGAAGAATATTCAAACATTTTAAGCACCATAGCCAACTATATTTTCTTTTAATTGCATTTTTGCATAAAATAAAATCTCTATACAGAAGACAATTTCACACACATATTTATTACACAGGAACTTTGTTTTATTTTTCTCGACAGTAGTTGTTTGGGTAGAATCAAATAGTTCTTGGTGGAATGTTTTCTGATATTTTTCTCCTTCTTGATGTAGTATCACCTAGAGTGGCTTTTCAATACTCCTCTCCCTCCTCCTCTCCCTCACCCTCAATGGAGTCAACCCCCACCTCCTCATAATCCTTCTCCAGAGCTGCCATGTCCTCTCTGGCCTCAGAGAACTCTCCCTCCTCCATGCCCTCACCCACATACCAGTGCACAAAGGCACGTTTAGCATACATCAGGTCAAACTTGTGGTCAAGCCGAGCCCAGGCCTCAGCAATAGCCGTGGTGTTGCTCAGCATGCACACAGCCCTCTGGACCTTGGCCAGGTCTCCACCAGGGACCACAGTGGGGGGCTGGTAGTTGATTCCAACCTTGAAACCAGTTGGGCACCAGTCAACAAACTGGATAGACCTTTTGGTCTTGATGGTGGCAATGGCAGCATTTACATCTTTGGGCACCACATCACCACGGTACAGAAGGCAGCAGGCCATGTACTTTCCATGGCGAGGGTCACATTTAACCATCTGATTGGCAGGCTCAAAGCAGGCGTTGGTGATTTCAGATACAGAGAGCTGCTCATGGTAAGCTTTCTCAGCTGAGATGACTGGAGCATAGGTGGCCAGAGGGAAATGGATACGGGGATAGGGCACCAAGTTGGTCTGGAACTCTGTCAGATCAACATTGAGGGCACCATCAAAACGAAGGGAAGCGGTGATAGATGAAACTATTTGGCCAATTAGCCTGTTGAGGTTGGTGTAGGTAGGACGCTCAATGTCGAGGTTTCTACGGCAGATATCATAGATGGCCTCATTGTCCACCATGAAGGCACAGTCAGAGTGCTCCAGGGTGGTGTGGGTGGTCAGGATGGAGTTGTAGGGCTCCACCACAGCTGTGGACACCTGGGGAGCTGGGTAGATGGAGAACTCCAGCTTGGACTTCTTGCCGTAGTCAACAGACAGGCGCTCCATCAGCAGGGACGTGAAACCAGAGCCAGTTCCACCTCCAAAGCTGTGGAAGACCAGGAAGCCCTGAAGGCCTGTGCACTGGTCAGCCTGAGGCGTGGGAATAACAGAAATCAAGACACAGTTCATTCAGAAGATGATGAGTGATAGATTACTATTGATTTTAATCATTCAAAAGAACCCACCAGTTTGCGGATCCTGTCCAGCACCAGGTCAATAATCTCCTTGCCAATGGTGTAGTGTCCACGGGCGTAGTTGTTGGCCGCATCCTCCTTGCCAGTGATGAGCTGCTCAGGGTGGAACAGCTGGCGGTAGGTTCCAGAGCGCACCTCATCTGAAGAGAGAGAATGACAACTTCATGTAGGGCAGTTAACACAAACCAAAAAAAATTGTTAATTCATACTTTTACTGTATGTATTTTGAAGCAGGGACAAAACCTACCAATGACTGTGGGCTCTAGGTCCACAAACACAGCTCTGGGGACATGTTTCCCAGCTCCAGTCTCACTGAAGAAGGTGTTGAAGGAATCATCTCCTCCTCCAATGGTCTTATCACTGGGCATCTGTCCGTCCGGCTGAATCCCATGCTCCAGACAGTAGAGCTCCCAGCAAGCATTGCCAATCTGGACTCCAGCCTGGCCCACGTGGATGGAGATACACTCACGCTGAAGAAGAAGCATGTATGAGATTAGAATCAGAAGCCTCAATAAATTATATGTCATCTGCAGTTCAATATAAAACTCCTTCATAAAAGTGTGGAATAAAGGCCTATGCTTTTTTTGCAAGAGTTTGACTCACGTTTCTTGCTTTACAAACAAAATAGTTATTTGAGAGAGAGTTATTCTAATAACAAAGTATCCATTACTCATATACATTTTTAATGGCCCAAAATCATACTGGCATTGTCCTTAATGCTAACGGCCTAGATAGAGTTACTTAGGGCGTTGTCGCACTATTGGATGAAGTGAACGCACTGACAGAGCATCCAAATCCATTCAATTATCCTTGTAATGTAGTGGAACGACAAGATGGAAGTTATCCTGAACTTTCATAGGTTTTACAGGCGTAAACTGATTTAGCTAGTACGATGTCCAGAACCGGCATTATCATCCCAAGCGCATGGTAATCTGCACAAAACGTCCTTTGTCAGTAAACCTACTGTCTCCAGGCGCGCCACATAGCCCACTGTATCCATCACAGGCGCACTACAGTGTTCTCTGGTGACAAGCAGGTTTTTGAGGCACCGATGCAGACCATTCCAATTCCAAATAATTATTAAACGTTTTCCCATACATATGTTTTCTCGTGTTGTTAAGTTTAGAAAATGTGTTGCATTGTTTAGCGACCATATTTAGAAAAAGTTTTAAAAGTAGAATTTTTACATGGAAAGATTCTCTTACCATTTTCAATGAGTTAACTGCACTCGACCTTTGTAGATGCTCCTGGAAAGAGCGTCTTACAATTCGACTGCAATGAGGTCGATGTAAGAGGAAATACTCCTCATGGGTTAGTATCGCTCTATATATACTAGAGGTGCCCTGGCGCCCTCTCCTTCGCTTTCATTGGTCAAGTCTGCGTCAATCTGGTGCTTCAGAGCTCGCTACGATTTCTAATGGACACTGACCAGTAAGTGTATTGCATAAACCCCTCCTCTCTACGGACCCCACCCGGCTTTCCAGTAATGTTTTATCATTCTAGAAGCATTAATTGTGGGCACGGTTCGTTGTAGGTTGTGGATATCGGGCAAACACTCACAATATCGAGTGACACATTTTTGCAATGCATTAACATCCTCAAAGAATGTTCTGCATTAGAGCACTCCTAGAATGGAACAATATACACACCCAATGGAAGCAACGATTCAGTGCATTGGACAAATGGATGTAACAGAAAGCCTTATCTGCATAACAAATCTATTCATCCACCAATGAATATACCTGGATGTGTCTTACCTGATATAGCTGTCATATGTAACAGACACCCGTACACAGAGACCACACAATGGGGTTAGAATTGTAACAGTTGTGGAATGCTACTCTGAACCTCGTTAATGTTTCCTGCTGCAGGAGGAGACAGAATGCAAAATTGAGTTGTTGTGATGTCCTTGCTATTATTTGCTAATTGTGTTTATTTGTTTTAGGAAGACCAGGGGGTTGGGGGCCACACAGCTTCATCTAAAAGAGACTGCAATTGATTTTACATTTCACCACAAAATAAAAACATTAAAATGTTGAACTTGAACGTGTGATTTCTGTATAACCACAGTATTCCTCTATATATGATAATGGAGGTCAAACAGTTCAGTCCTAGATGGGGGGGATATGTAGGACAGGGATCAACAGACACCCAGCCCCCCTTGCCCTCCTCCCAGAATCCAACCGTTGCTAGGAGATGAATAACGGAGTTGCCGGGCTACTGGATAGTACCCACATAAACCGCCTTTATCTGTTAGTCACATGACCAAGCTTGAATAGCAGTTCTAACGGGTAGGGTACAGCTGCTCCAGTAGAGGAGGGGGGGGGGGGGGAGCAGTAGGAGGTGTGGGGGCACCCCTGACCCATTCATTGATGATAAGTCCATTATCTTAAATACAAGTGCAGGATCATTATTTGTCTATATGATGAAGTGACCAAGTGATGAGTTCTAATGGTTAAAATGTGATAAGAAAAAATGACCTGGCAATTCCTGTGGTCTTAACTCATATCACAGATGATAAATCGAAGTCAAATAGACTCTACGACTATTACATCCAACTCTTCATTGTATTCCCAGCATTATCGGACACATTATCATCTTGTATGGACAAAAGGAATTTATTGAATAGGATGCTTACACACACTCACTGTCAAGCCCACATCAAAAAGACAGCTTATGTATGTAGTGCAGTAAATATACTTTTATTGGCCTATAAATAGTAAAGTGTAGTACTAGGCCTATAGTGACATGATCATGTTTAGTTGCTAACAATGTATTTTACTCTTTAGCAGCCCCCCAACTGTCTTTCTATTGTAGCTATGTTAGATAGTAGTCACTTTATTTATACAGAAACCTGTCTCTGAGGCATAAACAAAAATCGCTATCTCTAAAAAAAGAAAATCTAAAAAAATCTCTAAGTAGCCTATAAATGTGCACTGACATACACCAGACACTTGGTATTCAACTTCATAGAGAGTCATACAGGAAGTCACGCAGCATGGCGGAGGGTTGAGGACCTCTCCCATCCCAGAACATTCTTCCACATAACTGTGTGTCTCTCTCTCCCTCTCTCTCATTATTTCTCCCTCCCTCCCTCCCTCCCTCCCCCCTTCCTTCCTTCCTTCCTTCCTTCTCTCCCTCCCTCCCTCCCTCCATCCCTCCCTCCCTCCCTCCCCCTCCCTCCCTCCCTCCCTCCCTCCCTCCCTCCCTCCCTCCCTCCCTCCCTCCCTCCCTCCCTCCCTCCCTCCTTCCCTTCTTCCCTCCTTCCCTCCCTCACTCCCTCCTCCCTCCCTTCCTCTCTCTCTCTCTCTCTCTCTCTCTCTGTCTCTCTGTCTCTCTCTCTGGTGCTGCAGCTGTTAGAAGCTCCTCCTTGCCTCACAGCTGCTCTGAACCTCCCTGTGGAAAGCCTGGCATGGAGCCCTGACTGCGTGGCTTCCTCTTCTACCCACATCACAAGCCCTCAGGAGAAGGGAACAGTGCTGGTGGGTATATTTGTAATACTTATAGCAAAAGATGGAAAGCTGGGCTTCCACTTGTACAACAGCACAACTAGTGTACCAGTACAGTGTACTACTTGATACAGCACATGTTTTCAATGAGGATTCTACAGAGTCTTTATCTGGGCAGAGGATCCGTTTGGCTTAACTGAATAAACCCTTGTAAACCTCTATTCAAATTGTAAATGGTCAGATCCCTGTATACAGGATAGCTGCACAAGGCTGTAACCCTAGAGACCGGGAACAAGAATGTGGGCAGCAGCTTACAGGCTCAGGCTCTGTTACAAAGCTTTTGTTCAGCATTGAAACATACTGTACCACTCTTATCAAAGCCTTAAAGGGCAATGGCATTGACGGATACCAGGCTTTTTCAGTTCAGAGTGGTGTTGGCTTCTTGAAAAATGCTAAGCTAACACACACAAACACAGAGGCAAGCCCCTCCAGCAACAGTAAGACACATAAACCACGTGATGTGTCCAGAAGGATTACATCACTGCAGAGAATCTAGGACAAAGAGGGTGGAGCGCTGGGCAGATGGATGGCAGGCAGGCATCAGCAACATGGAGGGCTGGGCATACACTAGTCATGGTGGGATTGCATTTTATGCACTGCAAGCAAAATTGGTGAAGTTTCACAGTTATTTTGAGTGATTGTGCGAACAAATGAGGGGGGGGGGGGGGGGGGGGTACAGTTTTGGTTATAGCTCTGTCAATTGACAATGCAGTTCAGGCCTGGAATTTGGAGCATATTGACCTTGATTATTGAGTGGACATTGAGCTTTAGCGTTAGGTCCTATGCTATGCTAAACCTGTCACTGCTTTTTTTAAGGGAACAAAGTCATGGGTGTTGTCTGAGACAAACATACTCAAGCCTTTCCAGTGTAAAAAAAATGGAAATTAAAATGGAGTAAGCATAAAAAACAATGCATCAAAGACCACGTGATGTGTTATGATGTCATCAATTTTCAAATCATACGATTAATACTAAATTAAACTACAAACAAAGAATGTATGGTATGAGGGTGTATGTTAACAATTACAATGATGAACAATGCATGTTTTAAGTCTATTTACAGCCCATTTCCAATACTCGAAACGTTTGCCTACATTAATTACGGAGCTCCGCCTCCTCCGTACAGCAGTCGTTGCAGCGACCCTCTGACAGGCAGTACACCTATTCAAACAGACACAAATAAAAGGATTTCTCTGCGTATTTCCTTGTTTTCTCTTATTGTTCGAACCTCTTCAGAAAACATGGTAAGTCATGTAGTATTTTCAGCAATGTAAGTCTGAAATAATTACGGTTGTTTTCTGTTGAGATGGGATTTTTCCCGACACTATCCATTTTAGTGGGTAGAAAATAGACAATTGGCACCATTGGCTGACATTTCGATGACACCGTAATTTTATAGCAATATTTGATCCTAAAACTATTTCCGCTTCTGAAAATATGTAATCACTGTATTCAGTGGAATTCGCTCCATTGTTCGAGATTAGACAATGAACTGATTGATATTTGATGTCTAACTAATGACACTGCAGAAAGGGCAATTTATCCTTTTTTATAAGGAAAATCAGCATATATATTAATTTAACCAAATATTTTTCAAACCGTTGATCTATAATCCTATTTCGGATGCGATCGACATCCATCCCTATGTCTTGTGGTCAGCAGGTGGGGAGGGGCAGACTGGGTGCGGACTCAGGCAGACAACAACTCCTGACCATTATGTTTTATTTACTCCAGTACACAGATTCCCTTTTCCACATGACAGCTGGCCCGAATTTCTATGGATGTTGATTTTTGGGTGTCATAAATGTAGCTTGTTAACGTAAAAATGTAAAGCAGGTTATGATCTTATTGATACTTATTTTCATTGTCAGGCCATTTGTGTCGTGGTATGTTTGTCACAATCATTTTTTCACATATTCCTTATTTGTCAATATCCATGAGCACTCACATGAACATGTGGAAGCAGATGAATGTTCTAGAAAGGAGTGTGGTGAGTAAGTGAGAGAGAGAGAGAGAGAGAGAGAGAGAGAGAGAGAGAGAGAGAGAGAGAGAGCGTGGAAAAGATAGAGATGAGACACATTGCTGGGATCCATTAATGTAGACTGAGGTCTTGCATTGCACTGTCTCAGCAGACTGCAGCAGAGGGTGGTGCCTCCTGTGCAGTTCCTCCCATCTCAGATAGAGGGAGCTGATCCAATGTCTCAGAGTCTGGAGACTGGAAATGGTTTCACTGGCTATTGACTTAGCACTTCACATACTCACATCCTATACACTGGCCATACCAGACAACTTTCTATCCACCGTGATACCAAGCACCTATTCAAGCCTAAGTAATGACATCTATTGTTTGTCCTTCAGCGTGAGTGTATCTCAGTCCACGTGGGCCAGGCTGGAGTCCAGATTGGCAATGCCTGCTGGGAGCTCTACTGTCTGGAGCATGGGATTCAGCCGGACGGACAGATGCCCAGTGACAAAGCCATTGGAGGAGGAGATGATTCCTTCAACACCTTCTTCAGTGAGACTGGAGCTGGGAAACATGTCCCCAGAGCTGTGTTTGTGGACCTAGAGCCCACAGTCATTGGTAGGTTTTGTCTCTGCTTCAAAGTACATAGAGTAGAAGTGTAATGAAATAACAACTATTTGGGGTTTGTGTTAACTACCCTACATGAAGTTTTCATTCTCTCTCCACAGATGAGGTGCGCTCTGGAACCTACCGCCAGCTGTTCCACCCTGAGCAGCTCATCACTGGCAAGGAGGATGCGGCCAACAACTACGCCCGTGGACACTACACCATTGGCAAGGAGATTATTGACCTGGTGCTGGACAGGATCCGCAAACTGGTGGGTTCTTTTGAATGATTAAAATCAATAGTAATCTATCACTCATCATCTTCTGAATGAACTGTGTCTTGATTTCTGTTATTCCCACGCCTCAGGCTGACCAGTGCACAGGCCTTCAGGGCTTCCTGGTCTTCCACAGCTTTGGAGGTGGAACTGGCTCTGGTTTCACGTCCCTGCTGATGGAGCGCCTGTCTGTTGACTACGGCAAGAAGTCCAAGCTGGAGTTCTCCATCTACCCAGCTCCCCAGGTGTCCACAGCTGTGGTGGAGCCCTACAACTCCATCCTGACCACCCACACCACCCTGGAGCACTCTGACTGTGCCTTCATGGTGGACAATGAGGCCATCTATGATATCTGCCGTAGGAACCTCGACATTGAGCGTCCTACCTACACCAACCTCAACAGGCTCATCAGTCAAATAGTTTCCTCCATCACCGCTTCCCTTCGTTTTGATGGTGCCCTCAATGTTGATCTGACAGAGTTCCAGACCAACTTGGTGCCCTATCCCCGTATCCATTTTCCTCTGGCCACCTATGCTCCAGTTATCTCAGCTGAGAAAGCCTACCACGAGCAGCTCTCTGTATCTGAAATCACCAACGCCTGCTTTGAGCCTGCCAATCAGATGGTTAAATGTGACCCTCGCCATGGAAAGTACATGGCCTGCTGCCTTCTGTACCGTGGTGATGTGGTGCCCAAAGATGTAAATGCTGCCATTGCCACCATCAAGACCAAAAGGTCTATCCAGTTTGTTGACTGGTGCCCAACTGGTTTCAAGGTTGGAATCAACTACCAGCCCCCCACTGTGGTCCCTGGTGGAGACCTGGCCAAGGTCCAGAGGGCTGTGTGCATGCTCAGCAACACCACGGCTATTGCTGAGGCCTGGGCTCGGCTTGACCACAAGTTTGACCTGATGTATGCTAAACGTGCCTTTGTGCACTGGTATGTGGGTGAGGGCATGGAGGAGGGAGAGTTCTCTGAGGCCAGAGAGGACATGGCAGCTCTGGAGAAGGATTATGAGGAGGTGGGGGTTGACTCCATTGAGGGTGAGGGAGAGGAGGAGGGAGAGGAGTATTGAAATGGGATAGGAGATAAGCCTTTGTCAGACTGCATGATTTGATTTAGATTGATACCTCATAAAAATGAATAGATATTGGCATTTTGTCTATTTGATGTTCATCATTTGCTATGCTATAAGTTTAGCCTCACCATAAATTGTCTGGATTATCAGTTCCTCCATTAGAAAACAAGACCATTCAATTCATAAAGTCATTAAATATGTTACTGATTAAAGAGGAGGATTTTGTCTTCCGTTTAAACCCTTAAGTAGCTCTTGTTTACAAGTTTGAACACACTCATTTTCATAAACAGAAAATACACCAGTTTGGTAAGTAAAATTTAAGGGGAAAAGCACGCAAAAAAATATTACACCAAAGGGGTTTCCCACAGTTTCAGAATGCACCATAATCATACTAGTCATGCAAAAACGAATAGATGAAGTTGGGTAGGTGTAATCATAATCATAAAATAAGCTATACGAACAGATCACTTAAGTGTATATTGAAATTTGAAATAAAATTGGTCACACACGAATGAACTTTGATACAGAAAAATAAACATGTATAAAAATGTATAAAAAACATGTCACATGTTCAACTGTGCAAATGAGATGTTTCTTGGTTGTTGTGGGAGGATGATTCACACTAGCCTCTCTTGGAGGAGAGGGCAGTTGTCTACAGCTGACCGTCGACCCAGACAATTCCAGAACATCCCGGGAACACAGGTCCGTCCCTGACTAACCTGAGACTTCTCAGACTCACTATTGAAATGTCTGTGCCTAAAAATATGATATACAGTTAGACATTTGCTATATGTTACATTGGCTTTAAATTTGTTTTAGTCTAGAAATACATTGCAATTGTAGTGAAGTTATCTTGAAGGGCGACCTTACTTGTAAGTGTGGGCTACTGTCCCTACAGTGAGAGCCACAATCAGGACCCCCAGCATGCCCATCATGGCTACAGTAGCAGATGAAGAGAGAGCAGGACCTGCAACCCAGGAAACAATGAATCAGAAATCTTAAACTCCCAAACAGGGCAGAAAAGCACAACTGTTTTGGTCAAGAGAGCTCTATCTCGGTGCAATCTGGAAAATGATTGATTTACTATGGCAAACACAAAAGATGGACAACATACCCATGTTGACATTCACCCTAGCACTAGTGACGGCCAGACTGAAGTCGTTGGTCATTGACACGTTGATGCAGTAGACACCTGAGTTGTTGAAGAAGTGGCGCAGAACCAACTGGCACTCTGGAGAGGGAGCCACTGCATTGCACTCTGTGTGGACTGGCCTCATGCAATCAGCATCCAGCACCACACTGCACACCTCTTTTGGGTGGCTAGGGAACAGACCAGAGTGAACACCAAGGTATACAGAACACCAGAAAACTACATTTTTCATGACCATGTGTGTGCTTGGTGAAATGATTAGTGCTGTAACTGTTGCTCACCTTCCTGCACAGGTAATGGTAAGATCAACCATATTCTTCTCAGCCTCGGGGGTCTTTAACACAGTGTTGCTCACTTGGACGATCTCCACACTCTCAATGCCCTCTTAGCACAGAAAAAAACATGCTTTGTCAGTGCAATAATTAACAAAGAGGTTTTGAGTGCAAGTCTATGACAGAACATAACAATTGTACTGACACAAGGCTTTTCTACAGCCAGGGAGAATTGTTCTTGATGTTATCCAGGACTAGTCTGAGTCTGGAAACTCTCTCTGATAGCACTGACTGAGAACTCACCAACCACATCAATCCCAGTACAGAAGGACCCATAGCGATAGATCACACAGTCATCATCAGATGGTGGGTCATTTGCATTACGCTTCGCAACCACCACCGAAGGACCTGGGTCTGTCTTCGTCGCTGCCCGATCTTTAATGAGAAAGCAACAAGGCATTGGATACCCTACCGTTCAACGCAATTCAACTCGAATCATTCCAACCATCAGCCAGACATACCAGCGGTCACAGCCTCTCCGCCTGCTCTCTCCAGAGCCTTGGAGGCTGCTGGGGCCAAGGCAGGGCCGGTGGGGATGCCAGGGTTGACTGGAGAGGGTGTCTGGACCAGCTGGACTGCATCCTGAGCAGCAGGAGCAGCAGATGTGCTGGAAGCCTCGTCCTCGGTCACGTCCTCCTCAGAGTCCATCTCTGCTGGCGCTGTCGGGCCCACGTCCAGGCTGAACACAGTCCTCTGGGAGGACAGCACTGGAGCAGTTGAGGCATCGGCTGGAACGCTCACTGGAGGAGGGAATCCACATGACATGTTTCTTTTTTCCTTACATATATACACAGTGCATGTTGTATACATAACTTTATGCTAGGAATCAATGAATGAGTTGCAAATACATCTTTCAGATAATAAAAAAAAGAACCATTTTCAAATGATTGCCAACCTGTGGAGTCCATATCTGCATGTGGCCCAGGGGGCAGTAAGGTGACAGAGTTGACGGTGGGGGTGTTGGCCGGGGTGACACATCTAATGTCAGGGATGACAGCCTGCACCACCACCTTGGGCCTGAAGGAGCCAGACGACACATAGGTGTGTGTGACTGTCAGCTCCCGGGAGATGAGGGCCCCACTGTTGTCTCCAAAATCCCAGTTGTAGGTGATGTCAGCATTGCTCAGGTACTGGCTGGGGTCATGTAGGGAGACACTGAAGGCGATAGCCCTGTTTTGGACAAATTTCAAGTCGGCCTCGTCGATGTCATTCACTTGCGTCAAAGAGACAGCAAAGGGGATTTGATCTGATGGAAGACAACAACAACAAAAAACAGTCAAATGCATAATCCCGTTGTTCTCATCTGGACAAATCAGAGATTGATCAAGTTTGGATGACTTGTCTGGAGGCCTGACTCTGACCAGTGATGGAGAACTCAGTGGAGGCGTAGCCCAGAGGGATGAACTTCTCCTTGCTGCGGTAGTGGTAGATGACAATGTCCACAGTGTAGGAGCCCAGAGGGACGTTGTCTGTGCTGATGGTCAAGGAGGAGGAGGGGCCGTCAGACACTTGCCAGTATTGATCTGGGAGACAAAAGGAAAGCACACTGTTTCACCAACTAAAATAGAGCATATTGATTATTTCTGCAATGATTAATTAACTTATAATAATTCTAAATTTCTAAATTGTATGTAAATTATTATTTTAGCTTTTGCTATTCTTACCCCAGGCCTTCCAGACAAACACATAGCTTGGCTGCTTGTCTTTTTTAAACAGAGTACCATCAGGAAAGATTCCATTCCACTCTGTGTTCTGTGTTGGGTACACGGGCTCCGACTCACGGTAGTTAGTCCCTTTAACAAACATGGGTCAAGGCAACAATATTAGTGAAACATTGTGGTGAAAGAGAAAGGCTAAAACAATGAGGGCGGAGCTCACCATTGACTGTGCAGTCCTGGGCCCACACCACCTCTCCACTGGGCATTATCTTCTGGTTGTGGGGGAATTCCAGGTCAATGGTGAAGGTAACCTTGGCGCCAGTCAGGGTTGGTGCATCGTTTCCCACAATGAATTTAACATGCCCACCTGATGGAGGATAGACATTTAAATCATAGGAAAAACAGGGTGTGGGGGCGTGATTAGCCTAATAAGGCGACCAAACTAGCCCTGCAACCTTTGCATACCTTTCCAAGAGTCAGCGTAGCGAGGGTCCCCGTCTTTCCAGATTGGATACATTCTGGTGTTCCATGATGGATACCGGCTGAAACGGTTTTTAGGCTCTAAAATATCAGCACAGAGGACATGAAAATGGGAACAGAATACCTGTCCTATCTCTTAAGTTCTTGCTGAATATCACAAATAATTGGCCAATTGAGTAGCAGGGAAATGTGTTACCACTCGCAAAGACCATAGGAGGGTGCTCTTGTCTATATGACCCAGATTTGTCTGCAAATTAATACTTTGTTTTGTGATATATTAGGGCATTTGATCCTTTTTGTGGACAGACAGTGAAAAGTAACAAAAAACATAGAGAGAGGGGAGTAGGACATGTAGGAAATTGTATGGACGGGATTTAAAACCGACCCCTGCAGAAAGGCATCATCCTTCATGGTGTCCACATTTGAGAGGAAAACCACTGGTCACCCCAACAAAAGACTCTACAATCTTTTTCAATCCTGCTCCTATGTCTGTCTTCTGAGTGGTACAGTGAACCCTAGATTAAGGGTTCACTTGCTTGCCTTTGGATTAAGCACAAAGGGGATTATTGTTTGTTTTTTCCTTTTTCAAAACTGTGTCACATCACAGGCAATAATCCCCATGATTAGTTTACAATGAAGAGTGGCCAGAGGCTATATGGTAAGAATAACTGACAGATATTTTTACCACAACAGATGGATTTAAAACTCTCTAATAACCAAATTTATCCTTGCAGACTTTTGCATATTAGTGCATATTAAGCACATTAACATGTGTACTGTCCATATGTTCACATTTGTAAAATACTCTAGGACATATAAATTCATTTATAACAGTTTTACAAGGTATTTAATATCATGATAGCTAAGTCTCTCATATTGTATCAACATGGGCCTTTCTTACCCATAAGTGCATATCAACATTGTGCACATAAAGTGATGCACGCGGTCATCCTGTGATCTGCATGCCTTTTAGTTAATCCCCATGCTTGATGGAGTAACAGGAATGAATGAGACACTAAAACCACCTGATGATCACGATAATCCTTGTTCATACAACTAGCCCAGGAAAACTGTGCCACAATAATAATATCACCTACAAAGAAGGAATATGATATATTTGCGAAGAGATTGCACACATTTATATGGACAAGATTTTCACTCGCAGAATGGTTGTATCTGTCCCTATAAGTTTGAGTGTTTCCATGAAGCATAACTGAATGTTGTTTGGAAGGCTTCAGCTTCTTGTACTCACTTGCCACAGCCGATGAAGCCAAGGCCAGCACCAGCACTGAAAGCGCTGCCCGCATTTTGATTCCGCTGCTTTTGGTGAAATGTTCCTTTTCTCGGTGGTAGGTCAGGCTGGTTTCCCAACATCATAGTAGTGACAGACTTTTATAAATTCCCTCCTCTGTTGCCTCACAGCCAATGGAATTAGCTAAACCCTCCCTCTGGCCTGCTGCCCCTCCTAATCACAAAGCTTAGACACACCTTTTGTGAATATCAGTTATGTACTATACAGCATTACTTATGTGGGTCAGCAAATGAAATTAGATTTACATGTTGAACATGCATATTTGTTCAGCAACATGTAAGGAATTATGTCTGCAAAGATTATTGGAAAGTAAATATGTTGCTTGACTCACAACAAAAGGATATGGTTTATTACTGCGTAACTATTCAGTTCAGAATGAAAGGTGCTGGAGATGCTGTGAGTTCATCAGGATAATCTTAATCATGCTCTCCTCCTCCTTATCATCGTCATCTTTTTCTCTTTCTTGTCCACATCAAACATACCCATAACATCCTTATTGTATCCTTTCCATTCTATTCCATTCATTACACGTTAGTGACTTAGATAACTAAAATGAGGCGCATGGATGAAGGTCCCTGTGAAATCACTAGTCCTTCCACTAAAGGACTTCTTGTGAAAGGTGTGGCTGTTTATGAATAGCTCATTATGGCATGTTTTATTCTCATTAAAAAGGTGAAGGCCCAAGACACAACTGTGTTGAAGTTGGCGTATTAATCATGTTGCGTGTGAAGGTCATGAGTCCCTAGATTGTGAATAGCCTAAATCTCTTAAACACCACCTGACAAATTGGCCTATTTCTTCAATTAGTCTGGCTGATTAACGGATTTATACCTAAATTCTTTCAGCCTCTTTCTGCTGATACTATTGAATATAATTATGTATGTATTATATTATTCAACAACAGAAAATTCTCCAGACAAATCATTTTAAAGGTATCTTTGCCTGTAAATTCACAGCATCAACACTTTTGATATGGGACGGATTACCTGAGTTACACAAATAGGTAAGATGGGGAAAGTGGCTTTGTCTGTCAATAGAACAATAGGTCACACATACTGCAAAGAGAGACTCTGCTTAAAGGAAAAATGGTAGGAATGCAATATTAATAAGGATTACTGAAGTGCTTGTGACTACCTAAATTCATCCGGATTTGTCATACCCTTAGTTGAACTATAAAGTTACTGTGCTATACATTTTTGGTTTTGATACAATGAAACAATGTTCGCACTCAGGGCAAATCTTTTCTCAATCCATGTTATCTTTATGATTAACATAAATCTTCAAACCTACTATTCCCTACCACTACACACGTCCCTTTTTGTCTTTTTCTTTTAAACTGCAATGTTATTTAGTCAATGTTATTTAGTCAATGTTATTTAGTCAATGTTATTTAGTCATTGCTAATAAACAAATCATAATGCATGTATAGTAAAGTACAATGAAAAGTCAGATCGTTTATAATACGAAATATAGAATCAAATGCTTCCACAAGACATTTTGAATATGTCTCAGTTTTCCCTCAACGTTTGGGTTGTAGTGCAGAAAGCATCTTCTCCAGCAGATGATCCTGGCTGTGACGTCTCCCTCTGGAGCTCAACTGTCTCTCCAGCCTGCAGGGTGGTGCGTGGGGAGAGGGACACAGGCGGCAGCAGTGCATTTAGATGGTCCTGGACCTTCAGAAGGATCTCAAAGGCCAAGAGGTTCTCATCCACAACAGGCAGAGCCTTCATTTTTCTGTGAGATGCCTTGGTCTCCAGTTGGTAGTTGACCTCATCAGAGTCCAACAGTGACTCAAGGTTCAGGCTGGGAGCGTTGCTCTGGTCTGTCTCTGAGGTCAGGGAACGGGACTCCTCATCAGACGAGGATGGAGTTGTTGAGCGCATGGTCTCCTTTGGAAAGTGAAAGGGATTTCTACAGACTGTGCAAACCTTGACCTCCTTTGGCGCGATTTCTGTGGATTTTGCCAGGTTGCAGACTGGTCGCCATTCCAGCTTCACCTTCTTAGACTTCTCGTCTGCAGTGAGCTGTTTGGAGAAGTCCACGATGGATCCGGAGGAGAAGGACTCAAGCTGGATTGGAGACTTGTCCCGGCCACCTTTGCTGTCTGTCTCAGAGATTCTCTGAGCCTTTTCCACAGTGAGGAAATCAGAATCACTCGAGGCATACTCATGTGGGCTGTCATAGTTACCACAAAATGAAGAGGCCGTTGGGACGCACCACTGCGTTTCCATAGAGACAGAGCTTGATACTGTCTCCTCAGCTGTGCTCGGGTCCAGTGTTGTCGCTGGTGAATTCCGGGTACCTTGCTCAATGACAGCAGGCTTCTTCATCGAAATGCACTTGCACTGACAGGAAAGCTGCTCATTAACTGGAGCCTCTTGTTTTTCTTCAATGGTGAAATACTTTACTTCATCAACTATGAGAGTCACAGTGTCCTTCTGTGATACAGATTTATCAGACTCCTCCGCCAACATAAAGTTATTATCCAACAGGTTGTCAAACATAGTCTCCATGAGGCTTGAAATGATGAACTCCATTTTGGATGACGATAACCAGATCCCCAGGTGCCCATGGATACCTTCAGATGCTTCAGCAGATGTGACCTCACTAGCATCAAACCGGAGTTGGAAAAAAGCAGGAATCAAGGGGGTGTTGCTTTCCATCACAAAAGTACCCATGCCACCCAAAACTCTGCTGACAGCATGTATAGTTGCCAGACTTACTGTCGGAGAAAGCGTGCCCTGAGGAGAGCCCTGTTTAATTTTGTTAATAAGCTCCCATTTGACTTCATCCAGAATGTTTAAAATGTATTCTTTGGCGACAGCTTCCATCCTGGCGAGTGAAACCTCCTCTGTCTTTTCGGGTAGAGTGTTGTCCTCACCTGCTGTGTCTGGTCGGAAGTCTCTACTGTGAGCCCAGAACTGACAGACCTGGTCTCGATTGGGTGTGCACTGGTTGAGTTTGTCAGATATGCACTTTAACATATCTTCAATCAAATAATTCACAGGACAGTCCTCAGAGAGGAGATTGTTCAACCCAAGTTGCGGCAGCGATAGGGAGCGTTTCACCTCATTCTTCACAGACCTGGCCACGTTGTCTAGAAACGGCTGGGTGCTAATGTGATCTAGGACTTCATCGATGATGTTGAGATAGGGGTATTGGAATGAAGAACTCCTTCCGGCTCGGTACACTTTATGTTGAAGGGACCCTGCCTCAGAGTCAGAAACACATTCCACTCTGACCACCGTTTTGCCATCCACAGGCATTCCACTGGGAGAGAGAAGAGGTGGCCTTCTGTTTACAGTTGGTCCCCAGATATCCTCTAAATCTGTTGTACTGGAAGGGAGCACACGGGATGCAGAGATGTTGCTGGTGCCCTCATGGAGCAGTGGAGGGACTTGTGATGGAAAATGGCAGACATCCGATTCAGAAAGGTTGCATTTGGCTTTTCCAGCAGCAGCATTCGCTTCAGCTTGTGCCTCATTAATATTCAGTGCTAATTCAATAAGCACCCTGTCTTTGCACATATCGAGAACATCGTTCACTAGATCATCAGATATGAGCTTAAGTTTGGCAGAGTCCATTCGTTTTGCTGGGTGCTCTTTGGCTGTCTTGGTGAGCAAGTCCTCTGAATAGATAGGTGAGGGGCAGGGAGTGTTTGGAGTCTTGTACTCCACATTGGTCTCCATGTCACCCAGAACATTGCTCATAGCATCAATGGTTCTCTGACTCACCTTGGGGGAGAGAGATCTCTTTGGGGAATCATGCTTAATCTTGTCACCAAAATCTTTCTTCACAGTCTGGAAAACATGCTGTATCAGCTGAGCTGCAGCAACTTCGAGATTGCTGAATGTCTTTCCACCTGTTGAGTCTTCAGCACTGGAGCTTTGGTTGTCGCTCTGGTGCGCCACGCAAATTCTCTGGATTGCTGTTGTCATCAAATCTTCAATCATTTGATGCCTCTCGGTAGAGTCCTCACAGTGAAGGCTCACGGTGCTAAACTCTGGCAGAGAGAGGGAGCGTACCACCTCATCCCTTACAGACCGGGCTAACTTGTCTTTGAAAAGCCCTGTGCTGAAATGGTCAAGCACACCATCCACAAGTATGTAATACACGTGGGGGAAAGATATACTTTTGGAGGCTTTCTTCTCACTTGTGCCTTTCTGGAGGTCAAACACAGCTGGGTTTACCTTGCCAGGTTTTTTAAGCACATCATACTCTTTTTGAATCGTTAGAGACCTTGTGACCATCTCTTTGTGATCCACTGGGACCTGGGAGCCCAGTCTGGTGTCCCTGGTGCTACCATTCATAACAGCCTTGTCCTTGAGCTCACTAGATCTTGGGCAGGACTCAGGCAGGTGTTGAAGAACTGGTACCAGGCCAAAAAACTCTGAGCTTCGGTTTTTCAGGGTATTCTCTGATGTCAAGGAGGTGACAGCGTTTTCAGATGATGTGATCTTGTCCTGACTGAAAGATTTCAATGAAGACGAGAGGGATGATTTGGCAGAAGGCGTCTGCAAATTCAAGGCAGCCATTTTACCTTGAGCAAATGCACTGCCCAGTGGAGGTAATGTGGCTACTGGTTTATGTCCAGAGAATACAATGTCATTATTGCCGGCATATAAAGTAGCCTTCGACATGTTGGGTTCACCCTCAGTGGACATCACTTGCTTTGACAAGATGTTGTCAAATGCCATTCTGATAAGATTAAATGCAATATCCTCCATTTTTGCTTCTTGTAAATCCATCTCTGATACAGTGGTGGGCACACTGCTGAATGGTCCCAAAGTGCCCTCTACATTATTGCTGTCAGTAGACACCGATGTTTCCTCACTAAAGTGACCGTCCCATGTTAGGTATTCGGTGTTTGCCTGGACTAAAAATGTCAAATTGTTTATCATATCATTGACTACATCGAGAGCTATCTGGCTTGCCTTTGCAGAGATGCCTCTGAACCTTTTAGGGATGACTTCACGTATGTTTTTGTCAACTTTATCCTTGACTAACTCCATGACGTCAGTGATCAGATTTGTCACATAGAAATTGATTTCCTCATCAGTGTCCATCACCTCTTTTGGTGGCTCATCAGCCTGATCTGATGAGCCACCTCCACGGAGTCTGTGAACAGGCTCATCACTGGTCTTGAAGGGATTCACGACTTGAGAAACACATTTCAGCAAGCTTGTTGCTATTCTAGTATGCTGAGTCCTTTGTGCCACAGGCTTCAACCCTTGCACTGATGTCTTCTGAAGGATCACCCCACACTTGATGGACTCTGCAAGTTGCATCCTGATAGGCTTCGTGCCCAAATGGTTCAGGACAGCGTGGGTGACAGCATATTCAAGCTTGGTCTGAGACTGTGATTGGGAGAGGTTGAGTGGTCTCTGCATTTTTCCAACTTTTGGAAAGCTGTTTACCTTAGAGAGAGGACCTTGGGGAAACCTTTTGTTCTTCTGGACTTTCTTATCCTGGATCCCTTTATTTTGAACATCTTGCTCCCTCCTTGTAGTCTTGTCAGCAGAGGAAACCTCAACCTGGTGGTTTACTACAGGACCTTGTTCTTGGTTGGTGTCTGTGTGAGTGTTAGGTGCAGGAATTGTGGCCTTGCCTTTGCAGGATACATTCACAGTTGAGGAGCTCTGAAGAAAGAAACAATAAAAAGGAGGGAAAGCACCATTAGAGGTATACTTTACATATTATGTACCTGGCCATCGATACACATTTAAAGACTATGTACTGTATAACGATGATGTATTATGACATTATGTAATAACATTGTTCTACAGTAAGGTGTAGTGGAACACTACCTGGAACATCTTTTCCAGGGTGTATTTCACTTGTCCAGTCATTGGAGCCAGATACTCCTGTCTTGGTGTATGTGGGACCATGCACTCATCAACAAGGGATTTCCCTACAGAGAGAAATATCTTTTCACATCTATAAATGATTCTAAATTAATTGGCACTAACCATGTTACAAAATACACCCACTCAAAGAATAGTTAATGGAATTGGAATATATGTAATAAGTGGAACCATTTTTGAATTTGAACTATTATTTAATTTTTATTAATTACTATATTTTTGTATTTGAACAAGCAGAAGGAGCGACATGCTGCTTTACAGGACCTTCAGGTTCAACGGTGGTGAAAACGTAGAGCTTATGTTTGACTGCCTATCCTGCATGCTGACGTGATGCTGTCCTCTCATATTTTAAATGTATTAAAACATTTCCAAAAACGTACCCAGTCCTGGCGTGTCAAAGATGTTATGCAGAAACATGTTCTGTTGGATCCTGGCTTCCCTCATCTTCCTGTACACCTCAAGGTTTTGCAGAGTCTCCTGAGTTTGTTTCTGCTGCATGGCTTGTTTCTGCTCCAGGAGGGTCTTTCTCTGTAAGGAACATTGAGTTGGGCTGGATTGCCTCAATTGAACAGACACAAATCCTATAATACTGGAATTGAATGATTCACAGTAAACAAGCTATTGTTGTCAATTACATGGCAATGTCTTACCTTACGATCTCTCTTCAGTTTAACTTCCTTCTGGTACCTGGCTTTGTTGACTTCCTGCCTCACATCTTTTTCAATGACTTTCAGACGGTAGCGCTCCTTCGAAATCCAGTCTTCCTCACTCTGGAGGAAAAAGGAGGACAAAGGAGCTTTTCTCCTTTCCTGGCACCGCAAAATGTGTTTGTACTATTTAACATGTATGTTTTACTCAACCATACCAGATGTTTAAAGAGTATGCTTTCTCTCTTTGGACTGCACAATCCAAGCTGTCCATCATCTGCCCTGCAGATATCATGTAGCACATCTTATAATCAGCATTGTTTCTGGTTTAAATAATAATAATCGAATTTGAAGTGACATTGACATCATTTCATCCCTACACGACAACCGTATAGTGGCTTGATGCCTTCTACCTGCCCACCTAGACACTTTAGGCAAAGGGAGATGTTCCAATAAGTACTCAGTCATATCTGCCAGCGTCACTTCCTCCGGAATACGGCCCTCCTCTTGAAGCTTGACCAGCTTCATCATCTGCTCCCTCTAAAATGTGTTAAATTAAATGTACTTAAGAAAACATCTCAAGGGTTTCTCCTTGAGGAATACAATACGTATTGACAATGTCTGGCGTGACAATGTTTGGAGTGAAAAAAAAGCTAAATTAAACACAGGCAGATTAAATAGATGTCATCAAACTTTTAATCTCAGAAATGTCTATACACTACTTACCATCTTTTTATTTGACTTTTTGTCAAGGTTATTCTTGACAGCACGCAGGTACTGCTTGTACGTGTTGTACTCCTTCAAAGAGCATACCACCTTTGGTGTAGACAAAACATTGTGAGAGCAGTATGTCAGGTTGATAGTCATATTAATCATTTTGTTGATTCATTGAGCTGATTTGGACATACTTTGTCATCTTTAGTGATCAACCTCATCCTCTTCAGCATTTTGTGCTTATCTTTCTGGTGATAATACTCGTTAAGGCTTGGATCATGCAGACTATTGTAACTTGGCCTCATGATATGGCAGTGTGGATCACTGAGGTTGAAGTCAGATGTTGACTGATAGAACTGAGGGGAATCAGAAACCAATCAAAATTGTATTTCTAATATACATACAATAGACTGATGCTGTGATACACTATCGCAGGGGCGTTTCTAGGATCAGACCTTTAGGGGTGCTCAGCCCCCAACGAGAATGTGACATGAATACAGTGCCTTGCAAAAGTGCTAAACCCCCTTACTAATATAAATCTACCAGCATCAAATGATAATAAACAATATTTTTAATTATTTTTTAGAGGGGCTGAGATTAAATTTAGGGGTGCTTGAGTACCCTTAGAAATGGTCTAAAATCTAACCTTTGGTACAGGTCTTACCTTTTCCCCAAGCTTTGACATAGACAAAGGGACCGTGAAACCAGGCAGGGCAGGAAGTTTTGTCTTTTCAGGTGGCCTGCTCATTGGTTGAGGGATCTTTTTAACCTCATGTGCCTTCCTAAGTGGTGGAAGAGACTCCGTCATAGGTTGAGTTACCCCCATTTTCTTCAAAACCACAGACGCCTTTGTCTGAAAATAAAGTCACACAGTAACAAAAGAATTGTTTAATGACCTCTCACAAGGTTGTAGGCTCAAATATATTCAATGACTCATATAATTACTACCATTTACTTTTTGGCATGGCTGAATTTCTTTTTTTAAATGTAAAACATGTAATTAAATAGCAACTGAATGGAAAGTACCTGGTTTTGTTTTGATACACCTTGCACCATGTCATCGTCGCAAATTATGTGTGAGTTTGACTGAGTTTGACTGAAAAGATGTCTCGTGCGATGTCATAATATGTTGACATAATTAGTCGATCTAGATTCTAGAATGCTGGCAAGAACCGAAGCAGGGCCTAGGATTCAGCCTAGCCTAAGCTATTTTGAGGCATAATCTTGATATATAAATATAATTAAAAGTTCGCAATGTACACACACACAACGTTTTATAACCCGTACCGACAACACTGAAAATAAAGTATACTGTGTGACGTACCAGTAGAAATTACCTCGTTTCTACAACAGGTGACGCAACTATACCAATACTAAGCGCTTTGGGACGTAGAAGCGGTCAAATCCTGTGTAGAAATCACTTCCTTCAACAAAGAAAGATGGCTGATGTTGAAGATCTCCAGAAACTCAAGGTTTATGCCGTTTCAAACTGATTTAGCTATTATAGAGACATTGGAGTATGTTCGTTATACTTGAACCATTGTCAGATACCATGTAAAGGAATGCTCAACCTGGAGAATTATCATATTGCTTAGCTAGACTTTTATCTGGAAAGAAGTGACTGTTTGCTCAGGTGCGCACGAGTCACGTTGCCGAAACTGAGTGACTGTGAGACGGGCTAGTGCAAAAAGTGCAAAATGTTATTTACCAAATGGAAGATTTGACTGCTTAACTACTGATTGATCAATCAATAATAATCAACAAACTTCCAGTTGCCCTGGAAGAAAAACTAAAACAATGACGAACAAGGTGCTTTATAGCTAAATATTTAGGCTAGCTACCAAGGCAGTTAAATCTAATTTCATAGACTATATAAATGTTATTTACAGTCTATGCCTGATTTGTTTAAAGGATTTGTTCATAATTATAGGGAAGCACTACACAGTGGCGAATTATTTGCATTTACACATATTTTAGAGACTTAAATTTGTTTGGATATGTTGGTTTGCTTGCTAGTGTAGCTAGCATTGTTATGTTAGCTAGGAACTGATGCGCTTTAGGCTAGTACAGGACTGTCATTGGCAAGCTAACGTTAGGTAGCTAGGGATCTTAAACTGCTTAGGGTATCTGTCCCACGACCTATACTAACCTATCTCATTTAAAAGCTATTTTCGCTTTATAAACAACGCATGAATTAAAAGTTCACATTTGGATGAAACTAGAATTTATATTTCTGCATACTAAGAATATCAGAAGGGTGTGATAGCTAGCTAGTTTTGATCTACAGCAGTGGTTCTTAACCCTGTCCTGCATGTTTGAGATGTTTCTTGGCTCATGTTTCTTGTCAACTAAATGCGAATCCAACTATTCTACCCATCTCTCTTTGCAGCTTGCGGAGCTGAAGGCAGAGTGCGAGGCAAGGGATCTGGACATAAAGGGAAACAAGGCCGAACTTATTGCTCGGCTGCAAGCATATTTGGAGGAACATGGAGGTAAGACTTTATTCATTCATTCATTTACAATGAATGGTAAACAGTTATATAGGCCTACCTCACTTTAGATAATTCACCAATAATACTTGCATATAATGTTGACCTCATATCTACTATTAGATAGGTTAAAATAGATAGAGTTTACTTAAGTGCATGTTTTATGAAATTATTGCCATGATTGTAAGTTTTTGACTATCAAAAACTCTTCTTTTTTTTACTAATTCCAAGAGATTAAACAATGTAGTGTTACACCTTTTTACACTCAATTTCTAATAGATGACTGTGGAGACGTGAATGAAGATGATGTGCTGGGAGAGGACACAGAGGTACAACATAACCATTCAAACGTCAAGAACGAGAATGTATTGATCTGTGGTAATAACTGATGATTGGTGTTCTACTTTTAGGACTTCCCCAAAGCTGAGGATGCCGCTGACCAAGAAAATAACAAGGAGGAAGTTGCAGTGTCTGAGGAGTGAGTTCATTTGACACTTTAATCATCTTGGGTCCATCAAGATACAGTTGTGGACAAAGGTCTTCCTGAAAAATCCCCTGGACCAGAGCCAACTATATTGCACATGATACATAAGAGCCCTTCAAAGATTACTAACTTAATTGCTTGCTCATTCTTTTTCAGGTTGGCTGTTAAAAAGGTTGTGAAGATCACACCACCAGTGTCTGTGGATGAGGTATGTAAGCTTTTCTTAACAATCCCGGTTAGTGGTTTCCCAAATATAGATAAAGCTTAACTTCGATACTCGCTACCTTCAATGGAAATCATTTAAAACAGTTGTTTGCCAAACAAAACAGTTCCCAGTCATCACGGTAAATGCTGACTTCCACGTATATGCTTGTCCATCATGATAAGCCTTGTGTGCATTCACAGTGAGTCCCCTGACAAGGCTCATAGTGAACAGTGTGAGTCCTCTGACAAGGCTCATAGTGAACACAGTAAGTCCTCTGACAAGGCTCATAGTGAACATAGTGAGTCCTCTGACAAGGCTCATAGTGAACACAGTGAGTCCTCTGACAAGGCTCATAGTGAACACAGTAAGTTCCCTGACAAGGCTCATAGTGAACACAGTGAGTCCTCTGACAAGGCTCATAGTGAACACAGTGAGTCCTCTGACAAGGCTCATAGTGAACATAGTGAGTCCTCTGACAAGGCTCATAGTGAACATAGTGAGTCCTCTGACAAGGCTCATAGTGAACACAGTGAGTCCTCTGACAAGGCTCATAGTGAACACAGTAAGTCCCCTGACAAGGCTCATAGTGAACACAGTAAGTCCTCTGACAAGGCTCATAGTGAACACAGTAAGTCCTCTGACAAGGCTCATAGTGAACACAGTGAGTCCTCTGACAAGGCTCATAGTGAACACAGTGAGTCCTCTGACAAGGCTCATAGTGAACACAGTGAGTCCTCTGACAAGGCTCATAGTGAACACAGTGAGTCCTCTGACAAGGCTCATAGTGAACACAGTGAGTCCTCTGACAAGGCTCATAGTGAACACAGTGAGTCCTCTGACAAGGCTCATAGTGAACACAGTGAGTCCTCTGACAAGGCTCATAGTGAACACAGTGAGTCCTCTGACAAGGCTCATAGTGAACACAGTAAGTCCTCTGACAAGGCTCATAGTGAACTCAGGCTTTTCTTTGCTTTCCCAGAAATTACAGAAAAGGGCTGAACGCTTCAATGTGCCTGCATCAGCTGAAAGCAAGAAAGCCATACGTGCTGCCAGGTCAGTGTGAAACGACATCCCTTGCTCATTTTGACTACACATTTCTGGTTTTATATGGTTGATTTATATGCATTTTCTGTTCAGGTTTGGTCTGCCTGTTACCTCTCCAAGTCCCCCCGGAGGTTAGTACATGCTGTCTTTTGAATATTAACATATTTTATCAACTAGGCACATTTTAAAGTGTTCTGGTCAGAACAGTATTCTTGGAGGTACTAATTTGAAAATATGTGCTCCACTTAACAAATGTATATATCTCCCACTCTACAGGTGTATCCCTGAATAGCAAAACAGTGAGTAATATAAAGGTATCATCATATGTTGCCACCTACTGTTAATATAGCAGTGAGGAAGCAGAGCTAATGGATTTGTATGTCCCCTCTAGCCTGTGATGGTCAGCGCTGAGCAGCTCAAGAAGAGAGCTGAACGATTTGGCGGGAATGTTTCCTCCATTTCCAAAAAGGTGGACATGTTGTAATATTTTGTTTAGGTCATGTGTAGTTATTATAGTTTAAATTGTAAACAAGAGTGTAGTTTGTGATATTGGTCATTCAGTTAGATCAAATCAAGCCATTCTGTCCCAGGTTGAAGAAGACGAGAAGCTGATCAAACGGAAAGAGAGGTTTGGGGTCCAGACCAGTGCTGTTCCTGCTAGTGCAGATGTTGAGGTACGTTTCTGATGTCTTTCCTGAATGTTTCTCAAAATCGAGCTTAGATAAGTAAAACTAATTTGGTTTCATTTTTTTCAACAGGCAAAAAAACAGAAGCGCTCTGAACGGTTCGGAAAGGTCTAAACAGTGATGACATTTTTGGAGTGCTGTTTTTTTATAGCTCTGTATTTTGTGTCAGACCTATTTTCCCCTCCCTCCCTATTTTGTAACATTTTGTGATTAAAATTGTTTTCAGTTTTTCCAGATTTGGTGTGATTCTTTCTGTGGGTTTACACCTTGTGTCGCAGGAGTTGGGTCGACACAGCTTTCACTGCGCATGTAGATTTCGGTACATTGCCATCTGGTGGTGATTCTGCACCACTGTGACGTATTCATCAAAGACGCAGCTTCCTGTGACGCTTTTTTTTTTTTAAACATCGTCCTTCTCAGTAATGGCGGCTTCGTTCCCTTCTCCTTCTGCAACAAACAACAACAAATGGTATTATACCAGAGAGCAGATCGAGAATAGCCCGTCGCGACGTGCCGGGCTTGATCCAGATAAGGAATTGTCCTACAGACAACAAGCCGCAAATCTCCTTCAGGATATGGGACAGCGACTCAATGTGTATCTTTTGTCGTGGTACGACTAGCGTCTCAGCTTGCTAGGCTAAGGCATTAGCCTAGCTAACGAAAAGAGGTTGACGCCGGTTTGGCGGCATGGTTATGTATTTGCTAGCTTGCCAATATCGATTGTCTCTCATTCTCCGTTTTATAATGTTACTGTGGCAGGTATTTGTTCATGTAGATGATGTAAGGGCTAACTAGCCTCTAGCTACATTCGGTTGTTAGCTGTAGCGTAGAGCGGTTCTTTGCGGCGCTTGTTGTAGGGGGCACATTGGTCTAGTGAGCTTGCGGTCTAGGCCTCTACGGGCCTCCGTTTGGCGTTTCCTGTGGAGAACAAACGCTGAGCCTGTTATAGAAACAGCGGCAAGTTGGAAATATTCTTTAAATATCTAGCCAGCCAAGAAAGAACTATAGGAAATTCGATTGTTCATGTTATTAGTCGTGTGGCCCCGTCGTTGCTAGTTAGCCCGTTGGCTTTTCTTTGACTAGCTAAAGCGCTTGTGTTAGCATTAGCATGCTAAAAATCTTGCTTAAGAATCCTGGGTGCAGGTACGTATTTGAGAACTTTTGAAGCTGTAGTTTTAAAGCTTTATTGCAACATTATTCCAGGAGAATGTAAATGGTGCGTAATACGTTAAGGCAGTGATATTGAGGTATCTGGGCTGTTTATTTATTCCCCAAACTTATTCTGCAGAGATGGTGGTACTGTCATGGCAGCCAAAACAACCGCTATTGGCATCAAAATATGTAGAAATTCATTTTCTTTTAAATGGTGATTAATATGATACAGATGACTGTTGTAGAGACTGTTCAATTTCAGCTGTAAACCTTAACCCACCGTGCATCAGATCCCAGCTCACAATAAATACTGCCATTGTCTACATGCATAGATTCTACATGGTCCAGTCTTTCACTCGATTTCACAGAAATGTAAGTTGGTCTATTTCTACCCTTTCCCCTTGCATATGACAGTTTGAAGCCTAATGTCTCCTGTATATCATGATCTTCTTCCCAGCATAATTCTGCTTGTAGAAGCATGTATTCCCCTTTAATTACATTTGTTTTCTGACCAGGTCATAGCTCCCGCCACACTCTTCTTGGCTGCCAAGGTTGAGGAGCAGCCGCGTAAACTGGAACATGTAATCAAGGTGACCCATGCATGCCTCAACCCTCAGGACCCATCACCAGACATCCGTAGCGATGTAAGTATAGTTAGGTTGTCACTGGTCTTTGTTGTTCTTTTCACAGGGCACCAAGTTGATTTGAGGGTGGTGTCTCAGTATAAAAAGTATTGGTTCCCTCTGTGTCCCGTTTGAGGAATATAGAGCCATCTTGTCAGTTGAAAGAATTGTCATTCTTAATCTTAACACACATCCCCCTTTTCTCTCTCAGAATGCATGATGTGCAGGCAGCATTATCCATCCCAGTGTTTTTTGTCTAGCTAATCTGAAGCCTCCAGTGTCCTGTTTCAGTCTTACCTTGACTATCACTTTTCCTATTTGGAAGTGCTTGCTTGTTTGCTTGAGAAGTAGTTTGATTGAAAGTTATTGGGTGATCTGGGACCATTGGTACTCCCACGGTAAGGTTGCTTGAGAGGAAAGCAAGTTGTAGAGTGCTGGGTGAAAGAGAGAGAATGCCTCCCAGTGAGTAACCTGCCTGTCCTCTCAACCTCAGGCTTATCTGCAACAAGCCCAAGACCTGGTCATTCTTGAGAGCATTATACTCCAGACCCTGGGTAAGTTGGGAGTGAAGAATGGAGTCTCTGATTCCCCAAACTAGAGAGATGTGCTTTTAAGGTACTATTAACCAGCTCTGCTCTTGTCCACAGAAGTGTCTTGAAGGGGTTTGCAGCATTGAAAACAACTCTAGTCCCCCATGCTCATATGAGCTCTGTATTTCACTCATGTCTGTCCTATCTGTTGTTTTCATATCAACTTTACAATGCAGCCTTTTCTTTCACAATTACCTTCAATTTTCCGGTGACTCTAAGCCTTTTAATTTGGGCTAAAAGAACATGATGCAGGTTGTGATACGGTATACTGAATTGAATGGAGTGGCCCATAATATATTCAATTCCAGTTTTGATCAAATACAAAGGACTGACTAATCTCACAGTTCAGAAGGGATAATGTGTTGCCCCTGGTTTAATTTCGGAATACCGAAACTTTGGGCTCAATGAGTTGCGTAAAATGTTTTTTCCAATTGTTTGTTTTGCCAAGCCATTTATTCTCACTCATCCACATTTTTTATCCAGGGTTTTACCTGAAGACGTTAAACAGTGCATTCCTAATCACTTAGTTTCACTAATCGGTCTTCGTAAAATATAATGTTTCTTTCAGGGCTTTAACTTCGAAGTGAGCTGTGTCGGTAAAATCAGTACCTGTTGAGCAGAACTGTTTTGCCATGGCAACCTTAAATTCTGTGAACTAATCAGGCTAGAGGATAATATACTATACACTGGAGTTGTGTTGCTCATGGAACCTGTTCTGTCTCCCCTCTCCCCCTTCATTACAGCCTTTGAAATCACCATTGACCACCCACATACTCATGTTGTCAAGTGCACTCAGCTTGTCAGAGGTAAGCATCAAAAAGCACTCCTCACTATTTCCCCCGTTGCTTACTGATAGTCTCTGACAAATCCCGTAAATAGCCACGGTGTTGACGTGGCAGGTTTTAATTGTACTTTTTGTTTCCGTTTTTTGTTGTCCCAGCGAGTAAGGACTTGGCCCAGACGTCATACTTCATGGCCACCAACAGGTATATGCACTCTTCTGTGTCCATTTTAGCAGGACTATCCAATCTAAAGCAATGCTCATCTAAACCAAACCCCAGGAGAGTGTAATGTCCAGTCATCTGATGTGAGTGTCCTCTGAATACGGTTCTGTCTTCCCTTCCCTCCTCTTCCATGCAATGTCGGCGGCTCCCTGGAACCCCCCCTGCCGTGTAGTCTGCACTTGACCACGTTCTGCCTGCAGTACAGCCCACCCATCGTGGCCTGCGTGTGCATCCACCTGGCCTGCAAGTGGTCAAACTGGGAGATCCCCGTGTCCACAGACAGCAAGCACTGGTGGGAGTATGTGGACCCCACTGTCACCCTGGAGCTGTTGGACGGTACGCTTCAATATCACACCATTAATCACCCGGGTAGACTGTGGCCGGTGGTCTCATCTTATTTGTAGCTTTGGATTGGATGGAATGTAGTTTTTGGGGAGCCAGCGTGCAACGATAATGGATGGAAAGGGAATTCTAGAGTAATGTGGGCCATTTTATCCATTCATCTACCATGTAACATTTGAATGATTTCTTCTCTTCAACAGAACTCACACATGAGTTTCTGCAGATCTTGGAAAAGACGCCGAGCCGGTTAAAACGCATCCGCAACTGGAAGGTAAGTCTGTCTAACGCTGGACACGCACAGCTTTAAGAATTCTCATGTGTGTGGGCTCTTCCCCGTCCTGTCACTGCGTCTCACATCCCCGTCTGTCGTCCCAGGCGGCTGGGCAGACAGTGAAGGGGAAGTCCAAAGTCCAGGATGACGGAGACCAGACGGACGCCATGATGAGCATGATATCCATGGCCTCTTCGGAGAGCACGCTGGCGGGCCTGATGAGCCTCTCGGCCCCAGCCTCTTCGTCCTCCTCCATGGATGACACGGACCGCGGCACAGCGGGCAGCGCCCAGCACTGGCAGGCCGGCGGCAAAGCCGACCCCCAGCAAGCCAACCACGAACTGCACGCCCCCGCTAAAGTGTCCCTGAGCGAGTACCGGGCCAAGCACGCCGACGTCCTGGCCGCACAGAAGAGGAAGCTGGAGAACATGGAGGCGAGCGTCAAGAGAGACTATGCCACCGCTGCCCAGGCGCTGATTGGCCAGCAGAGGAAGGAGAAGCAGCATCATCACCAGCAGCAGTCGGGCTCCTCGCACCGTTCCAGCTCGTCGTCCTCCGACGTCAACAACCCTTCCCCCATCATCCTGAAGATCCCCCTGGAGAAGGAGAGGAACGATCGCAGCTCCCTAAAGATGCGCTTCCCCCTGGGGACTGGTCCTGGAGGTGGTGGGGGGCACAGTGGGGGCAGCAGGGCTCTGGACCCAGACATCAAGGTGCGAATCCGCGTGCCTGAGAAACGAGGAAGCTCAGGGGAGGAGGGCAAGAGCAGGGACAAGCACAGAGAGCGCTCCAACCACCACCACCATCACCACCACCACCATCACTCCTCCGGTGGGGCTTCCCTCTCGTCTTCCTCCCATAAACACTCATCCGGTGCCAGCGGAGGGGGAGGGAGCAGTAAAAAGGTCCCCAGTGACTCGTCCAGAATGAGCTCTTCTTCCTCGTCTTCTGCGTCTCGAAAGAGGACCCACCCTCAGGAGCCCACTGCGGGCTCTCACACCTCCAAAGCCAGTAAGTCCTCCAGAAACTCCTACCAGCTGCCCTCCCTGTCCTCGTCATCTGGACACGCTCTGGGCCACGGCTCTGACATTTTACCTGCCCTGGGCCTACCCCACCACCCTGGAAACTACTCCCACTCCAAGGGGGAGAAGGCAGACACGAACGGTCACAACATAAGTGGAGGCGGCCAGTCCAATGAGTACCAGGACACGTTTGAGATGCTGAACTCACTGCTGAGTGCTCAAGGGGTTCAGCCTTCCCAGCCTGCCATGTTTGACTATCGCTCACAGTATGGGGAGTACAGGTACAGCGGGAGCTCAAGGGGGGGCAACACGAGACCACCACCTCTACCTGCTGAACCCCCTCCCCCACTGCCACCTTTACCTAAATGAACTCTTTTGAATCAATTGCTATTTAATTGCCATCACAACCATGTTACATAAAGCATTACTCTCATTGATTCTGCGTCCTTTTGGGTGTTGGTGATCAAGATTCTGTGGGGTTCAACTTGACAGCAAAGAAATGTACTTTTTATACATACTTTCAGTTAGGTTTCGTTGTTTTACCATATTTACTTGGGGGGCAATAATGGGACTTGAGGAGAAAAAAAAATGTGCAAAAAAATTATTTATGAAATGTGTAAATACTATTTTTGATGTTGATCCATTTTGTATCATTAACTCGTGGAATGATGGGACCTGATATTTTAGCCATCCCTTTTTTTGAAGTTAGTTCAGCATTACTCTGAGTGAATAATGTAAACTGAAATACATTTGCTTTACTTCTTACTTGGTAAGTCATGTTAGCAATTTGTCTTTTTTATGTTTTTAAAGTGTGATATTTATCATTAGTAATGAATGCTTATGAGAAAAAGAAACCCTCTTCTAAAGATGGCCTGCTCTTTCTGCTGCATCCTGTTGGGCAGAGAAATAGACTTGTTCTTACACAAGCTTATTTGAAAATGCATGTCTCCAAAGCCATTGTTTTCATTGATTGTTCACGTACTGTAGTCATTGAGGCATAGTTTCTCTCCCTCTGATTTGTCAATATATTTTTTTTCTCTGAATTATTTGGTAAACAATGTTGTACAGATATTGTAAAATTACTAAAGTGAACATAAAAATATTTTTACATTTGAAAAAGTTGCTAAAAAAATCCTGTAAATTATTTAAAAAAAACGTAACATTTTTTTTAAAGCTATAATGTGTTGCAGTCATTGTTTTAAATGGTTGTAAAATGTCAATATTCAAATAATTACACTAACGGACCGTTTATACTACATATCTATGTACATAATATTCACAAACAAACCAGTGCAGTATAAAATCTAATGATGGAACTGACTTGTCTTAGGTGTTTTGAAACAGAACTGCTAAGTGTTATTCCCATTATTGTCTAATACTATTGTTGTCTTTGATACATTGAAATATTTCCTAAAAGGTGGTATTAGGTGTGTGAACCTATGTCATGTTCATTGAACAAATCATGATCAAAAAGTAATTTCATTTGATGTCTGCACCACAGTTGTTTTTGGCAATCTGACATGGGCAAAAATGTGTTGCCCTGAACCACCATGTTCCTCCTAAAATACAAATACATGAATGAGGATTAGTTTGGTTTGCTGCAGATGGGAATGTGTTGCAGATGGGAATGTGTTTTCTCTGACATAAATGAATGACCACAATAAAGCTGATGTAGCTAATATGAACGTAGAAAGATGTCACTAATGCAGTTCAATGACGTCACTCATGCGAATCAACGCAAAATCACATTGCTCCCTCTGTTTCCCACCACGAGCTGCAAAGCTCCAAGTTTGACATGTCCATCATCTTAGTGTTTTTTAGCGGTACCACATAAACTCTCAGGTCTGGAAATGAATCATTTGGGGTGTTTCTTGTTTTAATGAGCTTAAGGTCTGCGTTGTTTTGGTGAACACTGTTCTTTTTGTAATGTGGTTGATATAATCCCATGTCAATAAATATTTTAAAATGAAATGTCCCAACGTATGGCCGTTTTCATCAAGTGCACATGTCGAGTTACGTTTTAATAGACAGACAAATTACGCCAATCGTGTTTATGTTACCTACAGCTCAACGCCAATCAAATGACGAACGGGGCGGGTTCAATGTTTCAATGCAGTAGAAGCAGGCTCTGGTAGAAGCGCAGCAGACATACGCAGTGCTTCGCGAGCCTGGCACAGCGAAACAAGGAACCTGAGGTAAGGCTGCGTTGATGTATCAACTGAAAATGTGGTTAGTGTAGCCGGTCTTTGACATGGTCTTATTTTAATTTCACTATAATCTGACCACGTGAAATATACGAAGAAATAACAGATTTGAACGAGAAAAAATGGTTAGCTTAATGCTAGAGGTAGGTAGCTTGTGCAAAACAAAGATGGCGGAGCTAGGCTAACATGCTAGCTTTCTCTGACGTTGCACTAAATGGGCGGACTGATCTGAAAGTGGCGCGTGATAGGGTTGTTCTGCGGTGACTAATCAGCAATGGAAAGCTGACTTCATCTGGTTTATTGTGGCCATGTGTTATCAACTGACTACCATACTGACTAATCAAACTACTAAGACGTTTGTTAAAAAAAAAAAGTAAATTACGCAATTCAGGATGCAAGTGTGATGACTACCTAGTGTGCTTAAAGCCGCAGTAGAGGGTCAGGTGTTGCCAGCTGTCACAACATATGAAGGTCTACCGCATTGAGTTGTGTATTTTAAATCAATAGAACCGGATTCGCCCATGAACTTTCTTACACTCACACAACCTGCATGGAATTTGTCATACGGTTCTAACACTTGCGAAAAAAACGTTCTCCTCAGTAAGATAATCTTGTGGTCAGTCAGTGATATCGTTTTTGTCCCTCCTCCAGGATCAGTGATGAACAGGATACGAATCCATGTTTTGCCGTCGAGCAGGGGCAGGGTGACCCAGGCTAGCCGCCCCCAAGAGCCCCAGGCCTGCTCCTTCACCCAGAGGCCCTGCTCCCAGCCCCGCCTGGAGGGCCTGGAGCTCTGCATCAAACACATCCTGGAGGACAAGAATGCCCCCTTTAAACAGTGCAGCTACGTCTCCAACAAGAATGGCAAACGCTGCCCCAACGCAGCCCCCAAAGTAGAGAAGAAAGATGGGTGAGTTCATCTGGAGGGTGTTTGCCCTTTTACCTAGATTGTTTTGGGAGATTGGGCCTCAGAAGTATTCTGGCTTGAGTTTAGTGAAGCCAAGTAGAGGTCAATCAAAATCGCATGTGTTCATCCATGCATTCATGTGCTACAAATGAGTTCCTACGAGATGGTTTGGTACACAGCGAGTAAGTCAAGTGTCTCTTGCTCTCCATCTGATGCCCCGCTCTTCCATCAGGGTGACGTTCTGTGCCGAGCACGCCCGCAGGAACGCCATGGCCCTCCAGGCTCAGATCAGGAAGTCGTCCTCTGGTCCCTCCCCGGAGGCCCTGCTCGCCCAGCTCAGCGGGTACAGCCGTGCCGACCCACATGGCCTGGACGTGGGACGGAGTGAAGCCAGCCGCATTCTAGGTTCCAGCATTTCTGTCTGTCAAACGTTAGGTTTTATGACCTCAGGACATCTGTCACAACCAAAGATCAAGTTCAGATGCGTTTGCTGGTGTCATCATATTGTCTGCCGCAGCATGTCATCTATTGGTACAGAGTTGCTGATGGTGTGCGTGTGTGCGTGTGTGCGTGTGTGCGTGTGTGTGTGTGTGTAGATGAGGACAGCTGGAGTGAAGAGGAGCAGACCCCCCTGGTACTGGACCAGACGTGGAGAGGAGACCCTGACAGTGAGGCTGACAGCGTTGACAGCGATCACGAGGATCCTCTCAAGTAAGACAATCTCTCCCCAAGGGTCAGTTCATACTCGCCACAAGTACATTTACGTAACTTGAAGGGCAGGGGGACTTAAGAAGCTCTGCTAAGAGGAGCTACCCTGGCAGCCTGTCAACGTTCAAATCCCACTAGGCTGCACAGTGCCTTGCTGTAACACTATAGAGCATTTATCTGTGGAAGTTCCATCGTTGGGGGACATTTGATCTCTAGATGTTTGTGTTATAGAAATCTCCCTTCCTCTTGATACCAAAAGACATACTAGTGTCTATTGTCGAAGGATTTTTATTTACCAACCTGCTGACTGCAGAAATATGAAGTCAAGCACAGCTTGACCTATTGCAGCCAGCAGGAAACCCTTGGTGGACTTGGGGATCATTATTTGTTCATAGCATCAGTTATCACAACCTTATGGCAGAACCATTTCAAGTGACACTAAGGAATTATTTTACAGGATTTTGAATAGCTATATTTATTGTTTAGTCTGGATTTAGACAACAAAAGCATGACCCAATAATTTTAATGTGTTTTATAAAGGGTAAACAACCATGCCACCTGGTGGCCACTGAAAGACATGTTGTTGTATGAATGGCATGCAGGGACTGCAACTAGCCTGGAAGCCAGACCAGTCTGCAAGCTTATATTTATTTGCTCTGTCAAAATGGTCTGGCCATCCTCTCATGCAAGCACATTTCCTTCCGGCATGGAAAGTGTGGGTCCAACCTGTCATACCTGTTCATCTGATTTGAGATTAGTTTGATAAAATGACTAAACAGGCTGCATCGTAGAGGTATTCTGTAAACAATCAAGATGACATCTTCTCACTCTGGTTGGTTGTATCTATAACATTTTATCATTTGGTGTGCGCCCGTTGATGAGCGCCCCTTTGGGAAACCAAACTGAAACTGAGGTTTCAGATTAATATGCATTTGTGAATTGGTCAGGCGATGCCAGGCTTGAATCAGGCCACACCTGATTCAAATAAATGGCTCATTATCAAGCTATGCAGAAGCCTGATAACGAGCGTTCATTTGAATCAGGTGTGTTTGAGCAGGGAAACATCTAAAACATCAGGGGTCTCATTTATAAACGTTGCTTACGCACAAAACGGGCTGAAAATGTGCATACGCCGCTTCCCACGCAAAGGTTGTGATTTATAAAAAACAAACTTGATGGGAGTATGTGTGGTCCTCCATGCAAACTCTGTCCCCATGCGTAGGCCTACGCACAATTTGGAGAAAGGGGAATTGGTGACGCAGATGACCGTACTGTCAAACTGCAGAAAGTAAATGTGGGAAGAACATTACTTTTAATATTTATATATTTTGTTTTCCTCACACACGTTTTTTTCACTCCATTTCATGGAGTTATTTGCGCTTGTACTGAGTGATAATTGTTCCATATACACCTTGTACAATCCAACTGGAATTTGAAATCAAAATTCAGAGCTGTCAGATTGTCCACGACAAGAGTGCAGGAGGGGGAGATTCCCCGACTGCTTGGATACAGGATAACATCACATATCCTACCCTTAGATAAGTGCAGAACACAGGTTATAACTAAATATATTTCTTAATACTGTGCAAATATCCTCATATGCCAAAAACTGGAAATACAGTTGTTAACCTCCCGTGCAATTGCTACACTCTACGTCCTCGTTATCAGTCCAGACTTCAATAGACAACTGTTCATAACATAAAGCTTTTGTTTTCAAATTGTATCTCGACTCCGGGTATCGTCTGGCACAGTTAACGCCACTCGCACAGTTTTTTTTATTGGTGATCCACCGGCCACCAAATAATGTGGTTTTCGGGCGTCCATCAATAAGCTAAGTGTCGGAGATTTTATTTGTATTTTTTCTCCACCGGTCGCCATGATTCACTGTAAAGAATAATCACATGCCAGGGTCATTAATATACTGGATTAGCATTCCTGATGTGCTTTGCATTGACCATTTATGGTAAAAACATTTTGCCTGTTCAGGGCAGGGAAAGATGCTGATTCACGTACTTACACTTGTGGGTAATCTGTGATTTTATAAGGGAACATTGCTTATAGGTGTGCATGCGCACGGTTTTATTAATCAGATTTTTTTGGGAGCATATGCCATTTTAGGCTTTTGGGTGTACATACACTTTTAGTAAGAATCCTACACACAGTTTTATAAATGAGACCCAAGGACAGTGGGACCAGGGTTAAAGACCACTGGTGTAGGGTTTTCACACAATGCAAGAGCAGTAGGAATTATTTTATTTTATGGTGTAATGCCATTTGCCGTGTTATTTGTCACATCATGACATACAGAGCAGGTTTGACAGCTTTTGGCCCCTCGTGTGTGTTCAGACATGCTGGAGTGTACACAGCAGAAGAAGTGGCCCTGATCACCAGGGAGAAGTTGATCAGGCTCCAGTCTCTCTACATCGACCAGTTCAAACGCCTGCAGCACCTGCTGAAGGAGAAGAAGCGACGCTACCTGCACAGTCGCAAGGTGGAGCACGAGAGCCTGGGTGAGGAGGACGCAGCAACACATTTGTTGGAACTCATGCAGCTTTCTGCGGGCATGCTGCTCCATTCCCCTGGGGAAGGCTTTAAGGAGGGAGGGCGAGGCATGAGGATGGTTCCCCTGAGCCCTGGTGTCTGTACTGATCCAACTGTGATGTGTGCGACAGGGAGCAGCCTGCTGACGGGGCCCGAGGGGCTCTCCCTGAAGGAGAGGGACAACCTGAGGAAGCTGAAGGCTCTCCGACGGTACCGGCGCCGCTATGGCGTGGAGGCCCTGCTGCACCGGCAGCTGCGAGAGAGACGCCAGGCCATCACGGAGGGAGCTCCCCAGGTCTAGCTCCTCACCCCCCGGACCTCTAGAGATGGACACTGGGATTAGAAGGGATTTTTGTTTTGTCTTCTCCCACATCTCCTGTACTGGTCATTAAGTTTGATGTGCTTTCTGTCTACAGACGCATTCAGCCAGAACCGGCCAGAGGTGCATCTCCTTCGTTGAAGGGACTCGCTGCTCTAACCAGAGTCTCCCCATGACTCGACACTGCGTTTCACGTATCCTTCACAGTGGAAATTCATGGCAAAGTTGATGTCAACATTTAGATTTAGCATCAAGTGTCCAAGGTTGCAGCATATTTATTTGTTAGCGTCATTTGAAAGGTTGATGTACCGTAAATTCATTCATTTTCCCTCTCCCACATCTACCCCTTTGGTCATAATCGACAGGGCCCTGATCAAGTCTGTCAGTTTGCTGTAGCTGACGGTTTCAAACAGGAGCCAAGATGAAAATCTTCCCATGGTCTGTTGGTTTCCCCCAAATCTCCCAAGGGGATAGTCAATTCAGTTGGAAGAAACAAAATGCCTTTTTAAACTCCACTTTAACTAGCGTTAGAGATGTCTCCCTATCATTTTTATTGGTTACAAAATAGTAGCCATCTATCAAATTATGGTATAGATTATAACTGCAGATGTACTAAGTCTGAAACGGTCTCAGTCCATGTATCAACTGTAAAATCAGCACCATGGGTTTGTACTGGAAGTATTATTTGCAATGATGTGAGCTATGAACTATTTCCAAGGCCTTCATTGTAAGATAAGTCCCTGGCAGGGTGAAGGCGCAAACAGCCATTGTGAAAAACCATTCAAGCCTGTCATTTGCACAGATCGGCATCTTACTAGACAAAGCAGCCCTATGCTGTGGTTATAGTAGGCTTATTTGAGGATAAGTTGAAGGACTCATACCATGTTTATGTAACTGTTCCTGTCTGTAAAATGATTTATAGTGTTGCATTGCTCTCGACTTCTACAACAATGACTACAACAAAATCACCCTTGTGTGTTTGCCTCTGGTTACATAGTCAACATTATCCCTCATGAAGGAAGTGGCATGCTTCCCTTTTGATGCCAGTCAACCACAAGGTTGCCTCATTTCCTCTACATCACTGCTCTTCCTATTACCCTTGACTCCCAATCTGTGCAGACATCTACCAGGACAGTAACCAGGTGCTGTTCAAGGTGTGTCCTGGTTTGAAGGACGTGCCTTGTGACCGCCCCGTCCACATGGGCCAGTCGGAGGAGCCCCGCTGCTCCCTGCACCTCACCCTGCCCCCGCCCATGTACCAGCCTGAGCAGGAGCCCCCTCCCCCGGAGCAGCAGCTCTTCCCCGCCCCCAGGGACATGTACCTGAGCGCCGCAGAGCTGCAGCCCACAGAGAGCCTGCCGCTGGAGTTCAGTGATGTACGTGGCTCTTGTCCTCCTGCGTATGCGT
Organism: Hypomesus transpacificus; assembly: GCF_021917145.1. NCBI lineage: Eukaryota > Metazoa > Chordata > Actinopteri > Osmeriformes > Osmeridae > Hypomesus > Hypomesus transpacificus. The sequence continues at coordinate 10,891,489 of NC_061077.1, forward strand.
AGCATTGTGCTTCAGCTGCTGAACCGTCCAGCTGGGGTTCTCTGTAAATGTACTGACGTGTCGTGTTGCGTGCTGTAGGACCTGGACGTGGAGGGAGACGGGATGCAGTGTCCCCCCTCCCCTCTGCAGTTTGACACGGCCTTGGCCCTGGAGGACCAGACCATCCGGGCCATAGCTGAGGCCCCCATGGACATCCTGACTGGGGGGGACCCTGAGGAGCAGGTGGACCTGGACGCCTCAGGGCAGGAGCTCTCTGACAGAGACATGGAGGCCATAGATGACCAGGTGGGGTCAGGACTACCCTCACCCCTCAACATAGTGACAAGCTGCTTTTTAGGTTCTGGTAGGGCTTAAATATTCATAATAAACCCAACTTGTATCAATAGCATTGACTCACTGAACACATCTCGAAGAAACCATTGTAGACTGCTATGTGAAAGGAAACCTAACCAATTTAGGCCAAGTCTCTCAGAAGGTGGCCTGTTATAGCTGTTCTCTAAATTGTGTGGTTTGTTCCCAGGTCGTGTCTGAGGTGGTTGGAGGCCAGGAAGATGGCGTAGAAAGCTCCGCTCCTGCTGTGGCCGCTGTCACCAGATGAAGACCATCTGTTCTGCCCTGTCCCTCAATCCAGAAGACCAGCCAGTGCATTCCTGTCTGAATTAGAGTTGACCAATCAAAACCCAGTTTTATCTACAATGTAGATCATTAAAGTCCATTTGCAATAACAATACAACTACTGAATTACTATGACAGAACGGTATTCTTTGTATTCTATAAATATATCAAAAGCTATTTTGATGCCAGGTTCTTCCCATGTTACCTACGTTTTAACCAAATTGACCTGTATATATTTAACATAACTCTTGATGTATGAATACCAAAATGTTGGTAGGAGATTACATGTCACTCAACACATTGTTTAATAAACCTTGCCAAAATAAACTATTTTGTGATACTATTTTGTTTGCTCTGTGGTTTTTTATACGTTAAGTGGACAAAGTGGGTTAGGGTGTTTTTAAACCCAATGTATATACTGCATTCAGACTTGCATATTTTGCAACACCATTTGGCTCGTCTAAAATGTCCGAAATTTTAGATGAAAAATCACAAGTATGATTGAAGTTATGGTTGTCAGTATGGGACAGCCTGCACTGAAATTGGGGCGGGTAATGCGATTTCATGCAATGACATCACTTTTCCTCACTCCAGACACGAACCACAGCGAGAGGCTGGATACGACCAGCCGCTGATGAGGAGCTGTTACTGAAATGAAAGTAGTAGAACGAGACGTGGACACTATCTCACAAGCGAGATTCAGAAGTTAACATACCGTCGGAAACAAAGTTCTCCGCAGACACTACAGTAAGTGAGGTGAATTCCTGTTAAGCAGCACATTTCAGGACTTTGACTGGACGCTTTACCATCGCATTACGCATAACGAGACAGACGCTAGCAGAACTGAGAATGTGCTGAATCCTCAGCAACTGATTTAGCAAAATGTTACATTTTATGGGTTTGTTTTGCAGCGATTATTGGACAAAACAGCATTTTAAATGCGCTGGTGAGATGGAATGATTACTCTTTACCCGCAACTGCATATGTAACCCAGTAATGTAATTCTGTTCTGTAGCCTGCTCTATTAACTATGAATATGGTACTGTGTAAGCATGAGTGCTCTGTCAGTGGTGGAGCTTGCAGCACTGACCTAGTAATTGAAAACCAATTTTTTCTGTAGTTTTAGATTACATCAGTTGCCAAGCTATGTTCACTTCCATCATGAAAGTAGTGACTAATACAAGTGTAATGGGCAGTATAAGTATTCCCTCACCCCATTGCCTCTAATTGTTGAAAGATGTTTAGGACGCCTTTGTCTCCCAATTCTTGCTGTTAAGCTAGCTGTGCATTAAGGGAAATCAGTTTCAGAGTTCTGAGTAAATGTCTCAGAACATTGATATCCGGTGGCATTGGAAACAGGCTTTATTATGGCAACACCAGGACACAACACATCAGCACCAGGCTATATTTATGCTGGGCAATGCCAGATGTTTGGATAAAGACATCTGAAAGTCAAGGTCATTCCTGAGTGATTTGAATAGCAGTGTGTAGGGACAGGTCACAGCTGCATTCACACATGGTAAGAAAGATACTGATTCTTCAGGCGCTACAGCTCATAGACAGGTCACAGTGTCAGTCCAGGTCTAGCTCCCCCTCTTACACCTCCTCGTGTGAAGGTCTACCCCTCGCGCCTTGCCCACGCTTTGAAGATACGCAGGTCTGGGTTCCTCGAGTCGTTTATCAGTTTTCCCTTTATCTCCCTCATGTCTGCTTTGTGCAGGTGGCAACAGTGGGTGTACTGCAAACTAGCACTTCTGGAATACATTAGCATGTAGAAATATTCATCAATGACTCTGCTGAGGCTGCGTGATATGACAGAGACACAGCAGGAGGGAAGACCAAGATCTCCCGGAGACATCACTACTCGTTCCCCACATGCACACACGCATACAAACACAAACACGCGCGCACACACACACACACTGCAGATATTTAGATGAAAGGAATTATCTTTTGCTGCATTGTTTCTGCCTTCAGCCTTTTGTTTTGCCACCGTGTCATGGAGCTTTGAGTCAGAGCAGAAGATGCTCATTTGTATTCTTGTCGACAGCGAACCCTGTGAAAGAACAACTTAAACTCTTGGCCTTGTGTTTACTTGCCTGGTGTTCACTCTGTGTGTTGGAGCATGCTCTGTATAAAGGGCTCACAAAGATCATGGCAAAACGATTTCAATCATTCCAATGATATGAGCTACTGTGTGTAGTGTGCCCGTTGAAGAGTCCACCCAAAGGAGGAATCTACGGTCATACAAACATTGGAGTTGGCAAAACACTACTTAGGTCGCAGCTGTAACAAACATTCGATTCATAGCCCCAGCCAGGAAAAATATCCCTCGGAATGTAGCTGTAATCAATTCAGGCAAACCTAGTTAACTTTACAACCACGTCACATTTAGCCAATATGAGGGATATACGGTCTTGATTTTGTTGTGCAGGGGAAGAAATCAAACCAATCCTGTGAAATACTTTGACCCATGCCCTGTGTAAGACTTTTCAGATCCAAAATCCATACATAAACAAAAGTAGTCTTGAAACCTATTGAGAGGTGAGGGGCTCCCTCTGTATGACCATATGGTTTGTTCATTTGTCTGAGAAGAAAGGGTCTTTAAGATGTTGCAGCAGCCCTGCCCTCTTAATCAATACTACTGCTCCCACAGGAAACAGAGGAAGCCAGGGGTATGCCTCGCGCAAACGTTTGATGTTGAAATGGGCTCTCTGTGTCAGGCGTCCGCCATCAATGTTAGAACATGCAAATCCTCCCCTCACACTGGCATCATAAAGCAGCTCAGTGTATCAGGAGAGATCCAACTGGATACTCTGAAACCCCCCTCCACAAAAACCCTCTTTACGGCTTCAAGACTTGTGTGGTATGCCATAAATAGGCCCGGTCTGGCCAGACGGCAGAAGCGAGGATGTGCCTGATGAGAACCTGGTTGGACCAGCTCCAAAGGAGCCCTGAGACGCTGTGCCTGGTGACCAGATGCTGGTGACAGTCTCTGGACCAGCCGTTCACCTCGTGGCTGCTTATGTAGCCTTGAACACTGGACATGCTGCCCCCCACGCTGCCTGGAAACAATGACTGGCTGCTAATGCTCTATAATCTTGCCTGAGCTAATGTCCTGTAACCTGGCCTCACTTCCCAGTGTCCTGCTTATCCTCTCTCCCACCAAAGCAGCCTTGTTTTGTCCTTGCTGGGCTTCACCTACCTCTGCCTTCTTGTTGGCAGGGGGACTACAACTTTCTCCCAAGTATTTACAGCGATATGAAACCTGTCTTTAAACGCTGGATGACAAATGGTTTTCATTAGTGAGTTTTATGATAACAATGAACTGATGTCATGAAAGAAGAACATACTTCATGTCTTATTGCCTGTAAGGAATTGTGGGGATTGTTGTAGCTACGGAACAACACTGTGATAAGAAAAATGTTTCTCTTCAGGCTAGCAACGTTGGTTCTGATAATTTCATGGCCTACATGTGAAAGTAATTTTCCTGGCTTCCACGAATAGCCGAAATCCACATTGCTGAAGGTACTGGCTGATGATGACTATAGCCACAATTCCTGACTTCATAATTAGGGTCTGGCTAAAGGCTCCATGCAAATTACCATGAGAGGCCACTGTTTGGTTTTATTGCCCCAGCTGTAGACCCTGCCCATCTCCCAGCCCAACAGCCAGTGTCACATTTCTAATAGGTGGATTATCCGTCCAGTGCACATGGAGTCCAGCACATTACTGCCCATTAAACTGTCGGCATCTCAATAGGGGTTTGTACCCCACGAGTCTGATTTACAACTCTAATCCTGAGTTCCCCTGACAGCTCCCCTCACACCAACCGTCTGACGAGGAAACAGGACGGTCAAGATAGACCAGCCATCTGCCAACAGGCAGCAAGCCCTCTCATTCTTAGTTGGTGGACATATTTGACATTCAGATACTTCTAGTCTTTGAAATACATTAGTGTTGTGTTGGTTTGTTTGTGTTGTGTGTGTTTCTGTCTGTGGTACAAGTTTTCTTTCTGTTACCCTTGTGTTTGCACTGTGCGTTAAGCCAGTCAAAAGCTTACACAGGGTTAGTTTCTTTGCAGTCCTTTGAATGTGAGTTTAGTCACAAAGAACTGGAGTTAGCCCAAGTTCCCAATTCTACTAATCTACCATTGTAGATACAAAGTAAAGTAAACATTACCCTTAAGTCTAGGCATTAGCCTCCTTCAATGATAACTCGATCATTCGTTAATGGGACAGTGAGCAGCGATCGGCAGAAAAGTGAAAGTGGATCTTAGGGAGTCACAATAGGGCTTTCATGAGAGCGATCTTTTCGTGCTTGTGTGTTGGCTCCAGGGTACCATGTGACCTACTCTCATTCAGGTCATGTCATCCAGCCCAGCCCCTGACCCTCCTGCAGGGGGACTGGCTCTGTGAAGACCTTTCATTCATCTCTCCCAGACGCCTGCCAGGGTTACTGTCAGCAACAGACATGAGGGGGATGATCCCTGGCCTGGATTCATTCATAGATTCTGAAATAATAATGATGGAGACACTGTAGCTTGTTCTCCCTTTTCTACCACTAGGTGGACTCAACGGAGGCCCTTGAATAAATGCATTGGCTCTGTTGGGGTGTGATAGTAGTGTCTCACAACCTTCTGGTATTTTCTATTGAGGTGTTTTGTGGTTCATTGTCACCTTGATGATGACATCGTAGATAGGTAGAATCATTTGTATTTAAACATGGGATTCACTCAAAGATGAACAGGCACTCAGACTCCACTGGCTGGCTGGTTGAGGTCAGATTCTCTGAAGTAACCTTCATGAAGGAGCCCTGAGGGTTTCGATTTTTTGTTGAGGAAGTCGAATCTGAAGGCGGGACAATTCAGGTCAACTTTATCTCATCTCCATCAGGTCATCTCTGTCTGAAGTCAATGAGAGCAAAATGAAAACGAAATGTTAGCCTACTCATCTTTGTGTCATCATGTATCTTGTAATACTTCTATATGGATCAACAGAACGTTGGTTCTCTATGAAATAGGAAATACTTTTCACTATGCATTTTACTATGCAAATTATGCATGTCTTATTATTTCAAATGTAGCTGGTCATGTGGTCACTACGTCTATGGGGCCAGGTGAGGGTGAGATGAAGGACATTCTGTCCTTTAGTAACAACACCCACAGATGAGTATGATGTAGCTAGCCTAACATCAACCAGACAGTGTTACTGCCAATCATCACTGCCAAGTCAATGGTTCATATTTTAATGAGATGGAAGAAAAATGTCCCGCCTCTTTCCAAATTGAAAAAGCCATATAAAGACATCCCTGAATATTCAAGAGCCATAATCAGGGCATTTCTTTGCCATTCACTGGCCTCTTTTCTTGTGCCTAGTCATGGGAGGCCAATTTGACATCATGGGTCTGATTCGCAAGGAAAATCCTCTTAGCTCAGAACCCATGTTCTTCAGAAGACGATGAATAGCTGGTGGAACTCCATTAGTCTGTCGTCTGGTCGGATATCCTCTCTGCCCGCGCCTTTGTCCGCGACATGGTGGGATCTCTTTGGAAACATAACCCCCTCTTTTCTCTTTTATGGCCCTGCCAGCAGCTGGAGGGTTAATGTTTAGCAGCAGAAGAGGCAGAGGCAGCAGTAGTAGGAGGAGGGGAAGAGAGGAGGAGAGGTGGGGGCTGGTTCACAGCTGTTGTAGTAGGCAGGGTCTATTGGGGTAGGAAGGCTGCCTCCTCACTCGCCCAGGAACAATGGGAGACATGGCAGCCTCTGCAGACAGCACAGACGCACACACAGCCCACACGTCCCAGCAGAGGCCTTTTCTCTGTGCGGTTGTGTAGGGGAGACCGGCCTCATTGACGAACAGGAGAGGATCAAAACCTCCCAGAGACATCTGTAGTTTGATCAGAAGAGGCAAATGTGAAGCTGTGGCCTTTTTTGGGTGCCTTGCATTTGGCTGTGGACTGGGGATCAGTCTGTCGGATGCGCTGACTGGATCCCAGGGAACACAGCAAGGTGAGACTGTGCATTTACCCGAATATAACATTTAGGCTATAAAATTGAATGTAAAGCACATCATTTGAATATGCTTGTGTTGGGACTGATCATAGGTTCTATATTAGTATTTTGGTTTAAACAATCATTTGTATGATAGCTCTGTCAGTTGTTCTGAGTAATACTATCAGTTTCATTAATTGTTTTGGACTGATGGGTGTGCTGGACATGAATACATGTGAGATGTGTAGAGATACATCCTTGGGCAGGTTGACATCGCCCTGTGCGGTAGCGTGACACTGGCATCCATGGGTAACATTTGGGGTAGCCGAAAACTAGCCGGGGCTCATTCGACTACAATGTCAGGTTTGTTTTCTTATTTTCTTTAAGGTCACTGTGGAAAAGTGGGCTTTATTTTGCTAATACGACAACATGTCATAAGTCAACGATTAGAAATGCGTGTGTGTGTGTGTGGGGGGGATATGAGCTCCAGTGTGTTGTTTGTTGTCAGACGAGGACCCCACTCCGTCTGTGTGCGTGTGTCAGGACCAGCAGGACCGTAATGCAGTTCATGTGAGGAGGGTGGGGTCTGGAGGTTGCCTGGCAAAGATTGCGAAAAATATCCAAGGAGGCCACCATTCTGTTTGATTACTGTCAGGCATGGCGCACATCCAAACGCTCAGCTCTTTGGGGAGGTGCTCCCCTCTCCTCTCCTGTGCTCTCCTCCACCCCTCCCCCAGTCCTCTAGTCCTCCTGCCTCCGGCACGCATCCCAAATATTATTTGTGTGTGATTGGTCTTCGTTCATGTTGTTAAACATCAGGAGCTGCAGGGACAAAGGAAGATGGTAAGTTAACCCAGTAACCCGCTTATGCCGACATGCTGGTGGATTTGTTATCCTTTGCCCTGATATTCATTTTATTTCGGCTATTCATCCAGTAAAATATTGCATGGATGCTAATTGGCTCATGTTTGGGTTAAACCGACCTCTTTCGCTTGTGTCTCTTTCAATTCCTCCGCCTGGGTCTTCTCAAGTCATAATGTTTACATGTGCTTCCAACATGCCTTACCCTCAGAGAGGGGACTTGAAATCTGTGCTATTTCAGACTGACAGATAGAAAGGGTGCTGTTTGACAGATCCTGAGACGGCCTTGCCTGCTCCAAATCCCTGTGTGTCTGTGACTGACATGATTTAAGAATCTTTGAGGGTTTCTTCTCTCGGCTCGGCAGAGGGCTCTTTGATTTTCAGCCTTGCCCTCATCCCATGAATATAGTCAGCTCATTCCTCATGGCATCTCAGCAGCCCCGCCGACTTTGAACTCTGAACCAATCCCACTCTCGTTCAAATCCTTGAGGTGCCATATCTGCCGCCTGCCTTGGAAGCTGCGTGGTGATCATGATTCTTTGTTTGCCCCATAAGAGATCACAAATCAGGGTTTTTCTCACAGGAGGCAGGTGTGCTAGGGCAGCCAGACTGCCCCACTGAGCTCAAGGTAAAGCCCAGATTGTGAAGACAGCTGCTAAACACCACTAATCCCATTTTAGTTTGACAAGATCTGAAGGGATCAACTCTGTTCTCCATAATAGCTGCTTGGGAGCGAGGAGTTAATACTGTAGCTCTGTCTACACAGATCTGGGCTGACGAGACACGACTAGACTGCAGCTAAAGAGAGGCTAGGCTGGGCTAGTGATGGTGAGGTCCTGTTTGCCACAGTACGAGTGGGTGCCCTGTGGACTCAGGGCATAATTACCACCAGTGAACTCAGTAATGGGGAATCCCAGATTAAAGACTACAGGCTCCGAAAAAAATAGATTGTACCACTCGAGTGTGCAGTCTGTGTGCGTTTCTTATCGCAAGGACATAAAAGGGGACTTCTTAAACGCTGTGTCTGTTGAATTATTCATCTGTCGTCTTTCATTACACTTTACAGAAATGACTCAGAGATGAAAAGGAAAGATGAGAGAGGGGGAGAGCAGAGTGGGGATTGGGGGCTTGTGGTCTTGGCACGGCTGGTGTCTGTGCTGATATCTCCCGCCGGCCATGGAGATTCCTCTCTGCTTCCTGTTCAGTCTGGGAGGAGGAGAAGAGAAGGGAAGGAGAGAGGAGACTAGAGGAGGAGGAGAAGAGGGGGAAGCCATTCTACTCTCCTGCTAACAATGGGGAGGACATTTGAGGCCAGCGATGCTAAATCCATTCTGAGGCTCCTCTCTTCTCTGACTCGTGACAAGTGAGCAATGTCTCTCTGAGGGGCTACCAAGGGAAATCAGTTTTCAGAGTCAAGCTAGCAGAGGGCACGGCACCGATGTCACCCTATGTCCTCCATAGCTTTCATTTAAAGCTCTGAAGGGCCAAACGGGGGAGGAGAACTGATGGAGGGAGGAGGAGGAAGGGTTCAGAGGGTACTAAGATGGATGTGTTTGTTTTCTTTTTCCTTAGCTCCTTAGTTGTGAAGTTGGAGGACAGTGGAGCTTGACTCGTCTTCTCTAGACTCTGAGGAAGGCTGACATCACAGGTAAGATTTCACTCCAGGTCCCTGTGGATAGTCTAGAACCAAGCCGAATATCAGCCGAACTGTTCTCTATCCTCTATTCTCTATTCTGGTAGAAGGCTCTGGGCTAGATGACTGCAATCGGTTTTGTTCTTTGTCTTTTTTTGTGTTCCAACCATATAGTGGGAATAATTCTTCTCTGACAATACCCATGAAAACTGACCTCCTCAGGAGTAGCTTCTGGGAGATTCCATGAAGAGACATCATGGCTATTTAAACCTATAGATGACACATCAGTTTTTTTGGGTGCGATAGTGTTGCAAATGCTTTGTGTCCGTATGAAAGCAATCAGAATGTCCTCAAGCACAAGTGATTTGATTTGCAGGTATCCCTTTTACAGACATTTTGCCGTGCACAAAAACACTATGTCTTTGCACTCAAAGCGCTGACACACTATACAACATGTTTTGTTATTTGATTGCACTGTGAACTGTGCAAGCTGTGCCTCCACATTCTTTATTCACACACGGTTGTTTTGTTGTATTTTTAGTGGACGACTGTGTGACGGAGAACGGTGGAAAACCAAGCTTCAGGGCACACTCACAATCTAGCAGAGACAAAATGTGCGTGTGGAAAGAAAAATACAAACGATCCTTGAAAATCGCAGGATCATTCCAGAAAGCCGATAAGGTCGGAGCCAGCCAGCCAATATGGCCGCTGAGTCCTGTGACCGTCCTTGTCTGCATTCTGTATTCCCTTAGTGGCCTCTCCTCTGAGTCTGGCTGTCTCTGCCCGGCTACGCTCTGTGGAAGGAGCTCCCTGGCACTACAGTTTAAGAGGCGACACTAAAGCTCTCTTGGTGTCAATGATCCTCTGTGTAGCCGCCATGCTGACTGACTGCTGCTGGGCTGCACAGAGGCCCTAACCAGCATGACAATGCAGTAGTTCATGAGCTGCCCTCCGAGTTCTTGTCGCTTCCTCTAGGATGTAGCAGCACTGGATGTGCTAAAAGTACAAACAGTGTGTAGCCTTTCTTCATGTAGGATGTCAGACCTGGATTTGACCTGCTGAGGTTTCCTAGGTTAATATGTCCTTCATTTGTGCTAAGGGTCTACAGGCTTCTGGGTGGATGTGGAAATAGAGGTCCCTTCACGGTTATGTCTTTCTTTGAGGGGGACTCACAAAGAACTTGAATATTATATTGAGACTCAATGTTGTGTGTACTGTTGGTGCCATTCAGCCCATGGTACAGGATGTGCATACACACACACACACACTCACGTGATGCCTGGAGCGGTAATGAACATTGCTGTGATATTTATAAACACTCAATAACGCTCCACTGTCTGAGGTCAAAAGTCTGACTATCGTGGACTTCCGCTATTGGGTGAAGGCACATTGATCTGCCATCCATTAAAGGAGGGTTTGGCCTTGCTCTGTCCATTATGGCTGAGTACATGAAGTGGAGATGAGTGGATAGCTGCTGGGCTGGACTGTCTGTGATGATGAAACAGTCCAGTGGGACTTCAGCCTTCCCGTAACAGCATTGAGAGCAGGGCAGTGGCACAAGGTCAGGATCAGCTTCTCTGCTCTGTGCCTGACCTTATCGCTGGACGAGGAGGTGCCAACGGAAGCTGTCTGAAGGGATTCCAGCCGTGGATTAGGGCCGTCTTATCTCCAGCCGATGACACCCTCTGAACGTGGCGCTGATAGGTGTTACCCCCGCCGCCCGCGCGCAGCCAGCCACACCTATGACGACTCAGCGCTCAGCTCGCCTCCGCTCGGAGCGAGCGGCCATATGCTCTGCTGCTGCCGTAAGCCCGGACGGTCTGCCGTGTCAGTCGGTCAGCTCACACACGCTCAGCATGGACCATCCTGCTCTGTGGTCAGGCTATCAGGGCCTGCGAACCGCCAGAGGAATACATCGAAACGCATCAACAACCTATCCTCGACAAGCCATAGTAATGCTGGATTGATTTCAAATATGTAGTTGTCTGAGGAGACGCTCTGCCTTGTACCGTCGGTTCGATAGAATGTTGTTTTATTCTTTTTTTTTTCTCCTCGGGCTTTTCATGCCAGTCTGAGAGAAATGCCAGCTCTAACCCAGGGCCTGTTGTTGCAGATGAGAACCATGTCTGGTGAGACAGAGCCCAGGGTGTGTCAGGAGGACTTTGGATCCGACGAGGGGGATGTGGAGTCGTACCTGGAGGAGGAGGACAACAGCAGCGAGCTCTTGGACCGACTCAGAGACCTGGAGGTGAGGCTGGGACTCACGGCACTGATGGACTGCACTTAGTCTTGGAGGATCCATCTGCTTTCAGCGTTCATTCCTTTCACATGACTTATTTAAAAACCTTTATTAGACTTTAATCGATTTCTCGTCTGTCAGGATATTGTTTAGTAACCCGGTTGCCCCCTCCAACAGGCAGAGAACTCGGCTCTGATGTTGGCCAATGAAAGTCAAAGAGAGGCGTACGAAAGGTGTCTGGATGAGGTCAGTTCCAAACAGGAATTCATTTTCCTTCCAAAAGGATTAAACGGATAACCATAAATCTATTGATCTTTTCAAAACAACAGATGATCTATTCATAACAACATGTATTATTATCGTTAGGTGGCCAACCATGTGGTGCAAGCCCTTCTGAACCAAAAGGTAACATTCAACATCTGTTGCATTGTCCATCATATTTGCTCATGCTTGGTGTAGGTTGTATAGCAGCACCGTCATTAATAGTCTCTGTGTGTGTGTGTGTGTAGGACCTCCGAGAGGAGTGTATCAAGCTGAAGATGCTGGTGTTTGACCTGGAGAGACAGAACAGGGCCCTGTGTGAGCTCTTCCAGCAGAAGCCGTCCAGCCAGTCCAGTGCTCACTACCAGGTAAAACAACATTTACACAACAATTTGCTGGACTGTCTTCTCTTACTCAGCGGTCCGACGGTGTTCTCTGTTTGGCTTGCAGTGTTTAGTTGTATACATGATATCATAATAGTCTTGGATCTCCGGTTTCAGGTGCAGCCAGGACCCCTCCCTGAGTATAATAGCCAGCTGCACAATGACTCTGCCAAGCAGGTGGAGACTGCCCTGACTGAAGCACACGCTAAGGTGACTACAAAGCACTGGTACTACCTCAGTTGTTAGTGTCAAATACACGTAGAGGTCCATCCTCTGTTGTACTCCTCCCTGGTTGACTTAGGAATCTGTTGATCTGATTTCCTGTGTGTGTGTGTGTGTGGGGGAGGGTGGGGGGTATTGCCATTTGTTAGATTGTTAGATAGAAGGAAGCACATAAGGTCCTATAGATTTGAATACTGTTGAATGGTACAATATTGATATAATGACCTTCTGTGTGTCCAAAGGGAAGTGCCTTCCGTCCCCAGCACGCGTCCCCCAGGCCCCGGGGCCCTGCGGCCTCCATGGAGGCTCTCTCCCCCTTCTTTAAGAAGAAAGCACACATCCTAGAGGTCCTGCGCAAGATGGAGGAGACGGACCCGCTCAAGTTCCACCCCTCCTCCGCGGGCCTCTCCTTCTGCGACTACAGCCAGGTGCTCATGTCCTCCGAGGCGGTGCTGGCTGGCGGGGAGCTGACCGTGCCCTGCCAGTCTCATCTCCCACACTGCCGATGCTCCTGCTCCGAGGCCGACAAACAGCCTCACGTCAACGGGGAGGTGGCCTCGGTGGCGTGCGAGGGCTGCCGCACATGCTCGGCATCCTGCAGGAAGAGCGTGGAGGGCCACGCCAAGTGCAGCCACGTCTGTAGCCCCGCAAAGGCCGGCTCAGCCCAGAACCCTGCTGCCCACACTGCCACGCCAGGTGAATGTCACGTCAACAGCACAACAGCCGAGTCGGGTCTCCCCGTAAAACAACCTGCCGCTAAAGAGCACCAGCAACCAGGAGGTCCCTACCTGTCGATCACAAGCACAGATCCAAACCCGGCCAATCCGAGTTTAGAAGACTGCCAGGTGGTGACCGGGTCAAAGTTCAGAGAGACAGACGAAGCACAGAACCCAGAGGAGGACTATGTGCAGGGGGGTCATTCAGACGAGGCTCCGTCCCTGCATCCCATCCCTGGAGAGGACAGCACGGTACAGGTGACGTACTGTGAGATGGAAACCAGAGTGCTGACTCGCCACATCCCGCTGGCCGCCGGCGCCGCGTCGAGCGAGGCGTCAGTCCCGGAGAAGGACGGCTCAGACCTGGAGGCGTCCTGCGGGAGGTCCAACGTCCCGGTCAGCCCCAGCCCCTCCTGCCTCAGTGAGGTCAAAGCTGCTGCTATTTCCTCCCCCTCCAAGCTGCTTAAGTTCCTGAAGATCCCCTCCATGGGCGAGAGGGCCCAGAGCGGCAGCCCCGTGCGGCTCAGCCCCCAGCTCACACGCACCTCCCGCATCCCCTGCCGCACCAACAACTACGAGGTGTACCACTCGCCGGTCCCCACACGCAGAGCCACCACCACGGAGAGGTGCAGGCAGCCCCCTGCCCCGCCCGCCAGGTCTGAGTCCTACCCGGCCACTCACTCAGCCCCCACCTCCCCTCCCCAGGCAGAGGAGCCCTGCCCCCCCCCGGGTAACTCCAGCCTCCCCAGCCCCAAAGTCAACCGGGCCTCCAGGCTGGGTCCGGCCCCCTCTTCATCCTCTCCGCGGGCCTCTCAGCGGGTCCCTTACTATGAAAATGTCCCTGAACTCTCCGCCTCCAGCCAGCAGGGGGCGCTGGGGAGCTGTGAGAACAGGACCAGCCTGCCTTCTCAAACCAAGCCCGGCGGTGGAGACAGAAAGCTTGTAAAGTCCCTTCCCGAGGGAGGTATGGTCAGTCCGCCTTATCAGTGCCCCTCGTCCTCTTCCTCCTCCTCCTCTTCCACGGACTCGTCGTCAGAGCAGGAGGCGGATGTGGAGAGCCCGGCCTGGCACGGCCAACACAGCCTGCCCAACAACTCTGGCCTCCACAGACCCCAGGGAGGTCACAGTGCTAACTCCACCAGGGCCCCCAACAGAGCCCTGGACACAGAAGAAAGAGACTCGGTCATTGTGAACACCAACATCTCCCAGGGTCCTCCTCCTCCCCCCAAGAGGAGTGACCCTTCCTCCATCCCCAAGAGGCCCGGCGCAGTGAGACAGCCCGTGGAATCTTGTCACCACACCTTCAAAGACCGACTGGCCGCTCTGGGAAAACTGAGGAGCTCCGAGGATTTACAAGTGGGTCTGCAGCCGGGCGACGTGGCAGACACCGCGCAGAGTGACGAGAGCTCGGTCGTCATTGGCGACGAGAGGAGTAGGGCAGCGGGGAAGCCACTGGATCATCATGTGGAGCAGCAGAAACACCCGAAATACACCGAATGTCTGGATGGGAAGCCCAAAGGTCATTTTCCGGGTGGTGGTTTGAAGCTCCCTGGAGCCTCTCTATCACATGACTCAGGGGTCAAACATCTGCCGTCTGGGCCCTCGGGCGCCAAGCCAGAGCATGATGTGGCCTCCTTCAGAGTAGCTGTAGCCAAGACAGACAGCCCTAAGAGTAAACTAGGCCTGCTGTCCCCCAACACAGACACTCCCCAGGTTCTACGCAACAACATGAAATGCCCAGGCTCCCTGAACCTCTCTTACAATAGTAAACCTGGACCTGGGACCCACAGCAGCGTCGGCCCCAGCCCCAGCAAAGTCCCCCCAAAGTCCCCCTCCAAACCCTGCCAAGCGCCGTCCGTCAGAATGGGTAAACCCTCGGAAGCCCCGCGCTACTCCTCCAAGTCGGAGGAGCGCTCCAAGATCGGTGGCAACAAGAAGAAGAACCTGGCCTACGGAGACAGCCTCCCTCCTCCTCCCCCCAGACCTCCCACCGACACCGGGGAGGAACCTCCCCCCGTCCCCAGCCCCCAGTCGGCCATCGAGCAGAAGGTCATGAAGGGCATTGAGGAGAACATGCTCAAGCTGCAGGAGCAGGACCGAGGGGCACAGCCCCCCGAGGTCAAGCAGAAAGCCTCCAACGGCATCGCCAGCTGGTTCGCCCTGAAGAAGAGCAAGCTGCCGGCGCTGAGCCGCAAGGCGGAGGGCCCCAAGGCCAAGGAGGAGAAGAGGGAGTGGAAGATCAACATCCCATCGGTGGGGAAGGACTCCAGGGTGGCGGCCAGGTGCAAGGAGGGCGTGGAGGGCCTGAATATTTCCACGCTGATGGAGAAGGCGGAGGGCCTGCGGAGGGCGCTGGAGGAGGAGAGGGCCTACGTGGAGAGGTCAGGCAGGGGTCACTCCTGCGAGGTGGTCATGGATCAGGCCCAGGGCCAGCTGGCCGTCATGTACAGGGGAGGGCGCTCCGACAATTTCATGCAGCAGTTGCTCAACCGGTGAGACATGGGCTTCCAAGTACATTCTTTTTTTTGTTTTGTTTTTTACATTTGACAGTCGCGTTATGCCTATCTTACATGAAATGTGTAGGTGTTAAAGTGAGTTTGTGTGTGTGAGCAGAGTGGATGGGAAGGATGTCGTCCCCAGCTTCCCGCAGAGACGTCTGTCGTTCGACTGCAAGTCGTCCAGAGCTGTTTTCAACCAGCAGAGCGACGGCAGCATCAGCCACACCACCAGCAGAGAGGACATGGAGAAGGTAGCTTCACTACCCCAGACATGATACATGCAGGACAAGGATATATGAGTGGTGGTACTGCTTACTTATAATGTTGTTTGTCTACCCAGGGATCAGATTCGATGAGCAACGTGACCTCAGATGAGATTCTAGCGGACCCGGTTCACTCCCAGCACTTTGCAAGTGAGAAGAACTATAAGTAATATCCCTGAGCTCTGGTTTTGCTTTAGGAGCTATTTGTTTATTTGTCTTTGCTATAATCCACTTTTCCCAGGCTCTGGGGCCTCCACGTACACCCTGGACAGTGGCATTGGCACCTTCCCCCTGCCTGACTACAGCAGCGGGGCAGCAGGGAGGAGCCTCTCCAAGGCCAGGGCTGGAGCCGACGGCCAGGCCGCGGGCTCCCCAGGCAGGTCCAACCGCAGGTCCAGGACTCTGGACAGGGACATGTCCACTCTGGAGGAATGCTACCCAGCACACAAACAGCTGATTCCCACCATCCAGTACGGCTGTGGGCTGGAGGGGAAGAGCCCATCCCTGATGCAGACAGCTGGTGTCATCCATGAAGGTAAAGACTTCTGAGAACGCCACCAACATCTGGGCATCCAAATCCGTTTGCCCTCTTTGCCTTGCACGCCTCCTGTTTTGAATTTGGGTGTAAAGGACATGGACTTGCGTGAAAATGTTCCACGGTCTGTAAGAATGTTTGCCTTGGCAACCACATTTACACCTGCAGATAAGGAAGCATATGGAGCCCACATGTTCACCCCCCGCTCCAAAACCTGGACCTTCCCCAGCCTGAAGACCCCAGCTGGCCCTGCAGACGTGTACCTGGCCGTGGAGGAGGAGCCAGCCCCCTATGGATCTCCCTTCAGAGGGGTGGGTTGATAGACAGAATCACTCGTCAACATTTGTTTCATTGAATAGCCGTTAGATTCATTTGGTGGCATTTCTGTTCCCTTTGCAACGTTCTTCCTGTGGATTGCATTATGCAAGATGTGGACATTCATTAATTCTGAATAGATATGTACATATTTAACCGCACAATGCATTTTGTATTTTTTAGAGTCTTAAGCCCTGTGGCCCATCTGCTTCTCGTGCTGCCATGGACCCCAGCAGCCTGCCCGTGCCTGCCCAGACAGGCCTGAGCCGCCGGGGGAAAACTCGCACTCCAAGCGTCCCCGAGATGAGCCGGGAGGCGGGGCTGGAGCTTTTGAGGGAACGGCCAGAGGAAGCCCTGTCCCCCAGCCGCCCCCAGGTCCTAGAGACCCCAGAGTCGCTCAGTGACTCTCTTTACGACAGCTTGTCTTCCTGCGGCAGCCAGGGATGATGGAGGGAAGATGGAGGCAAGATGGAGGGAAGATGGAGGGAAGATGGAGGGAAGATGGAGGAGGGACAGAAGCAAGTCTCTACTGTGCTGCTGCTCACCTTAACCCTAAAGGACACAGTATCAGACTCCCCTGAGGAGTCCCCTCACAATGCTCTTAGTCTTACCAGTTCCTCTTTCTGTGGACAGTTTAACTGGAAAGATAGACCTCTCCTCAGGATAGCTTATAAAACCCCAAACCAAAACCCAGAGGTTCTACAGACTTATTCGCTGTTGATGCTCAGTTATGGAATAGAATGGAATGGGCATTGACTGGACACACCCTGTCAGCCACAACATTTTATGACAATTCCGGACTGCCAAAATGCATGGGCCCCTTAACTATCGCACACACATTGAGTGTAAACAAGTTAATTAATGTTCTGACAGTTACTGATTATGCCTCATTCTTTCTCTCTTACTCTGGCCCTTATAACGAGGGATCTTACGTACTTTTCTTTTTTATGAATTCAACGCAGTTAATTCCAACTGTTCTCATTATCTTTTTAAACAGTAATGTACTGAAAGAATAGGATAAATATGACACATTTCCTTAATATGAAGCTCTCAAAAATGAATGTTTATGTCTGTGATTTTTCATTGTTGATTATACATCATTGTACATCAGTTTTATTGTATGAAAATAATTTGCTTATGAGGCTAAACATATTTCTCTTTTTACTGCCGATAAAGGATGTCTCATTTGTTTGCCTGTTTAAATCGTAATACTTTGAAGGTAATATATACCAGCAATAATATCATAGAAGAGAAATGGCTACACAATCTGATGAATATGTTTTTCTAATATTTATTTATTTTATGTGACGTGAAATGTACATCATTTGTGATTATCATTTTGTAACATTTCTGTGAAAATGCAGTTCCCTAGCAGAAGTAGGTTATGTTGATCTTCGTCATATTGTCTCTGTTGTTTGTCCCCCTAGCTAAAATATCTGTACCAACGCCAGGTCTTCAACTTTCTCATTAAAACTGTTGAACTTTCTCATGCATTTGATTAAATTTACTTTTGATCTTAAAATGTATTCTTGATTTTAAGTGACTATAAGCATCTTATACAAGTCAAAACCTCATGAGAAAACCACAAAAAATTATTCACTTGCTTTCAACAAGTTTATTTGAGCAAATGTATCAAATTGCTAGATTTTTATAGTACATCAGGAAAATAAGTTTCACATTATACAGACTTTGAAGGAAATAAAATGTCACATTTGGCAAATGTCAACCTTTGTAATTAAAGGAAATGTATTCAATAAATGTACTTTGAGACCCATAGAATGTAGCACTTCTGATGAAACTTTCCACTGATATCTGCCTGGTTTTACTGGCTTTCAAGAGAGAAGACCAAAAAGTGCACTTGGAAATCTGCTGTGGGGTCATGGAAGGTGAGGGAGGTCATGGTTCTGACGAGACACATGAGTTATGCAATGGTACAACTATTACAATGCTGCTTGTAAAAATAGATATAAATTCTACATCTGTTAGATTTAAAGATGAATCTTTCAAATGGGATGTAGGATTAAGGACATCAATCACAGGCCAAAATATCAGGTAGAGCTTTGATAAAGATGTAATACAAAAATCAGAATATAATCAATATAAATAAAATAATGATTAATCTAAATAATTCTAATAGAACCCTAAAAAAAAATATTTATTTATTAAGTGGCACAAAAAAAAAGAAAGTATGTGTTGCTCCTCAACTTAGTGTCTTTTTAGAACACCAGCACCCTCTACAGGCCAAGCATCCTAACTGCTGAATTAGTAAGAACTCGTGTCCAATCAGGGCCGTTTGGCACACAAGACTATAAGTCCACATTTGAAACGTTTTGCGTGTTCAAATTCCTTTTTAAGTAGAAAGTTAATCATTAAAGTAGCAAGGCCAAATGAAGCAAAAAGAGACAGTGTTGCAGATATTGTGCCATGTTGTCACCAACTTTTTAATGTTGAACTTCCTAGGGATTTCTTTCATCTACTTCTTTTCCTTTTTCTTGTCCTGGATGTGGACAAGGACAAATGTTACATCAGAACAAAATCTTAATACAAACCTTTGTCTTACTTCCACAAAGTAATGTGAAAGGCTAAACACTAACCCGAAAAGAAATCATTACCTTCTCGTTCATGGCCAGAATAACCATGAGCTTTCTGAAGATGGTCACAAAGTCCAGGAACAGGTCAACACAGTGCCTAACAGAGGAGACAGAGAAACATTAACTTTGTGTTTTTTTTTTATAATGCTCAAATGTTTTTTTGTTTGTTTGTTTTTTTGCAGTATACAGGATTACATGTTGCAGTAAATATGATGTACTAACTGGTGTTGACTAAGTTGACTAACTACACCTCTCTCTCCAGCCTCACCAGATATAATCCTTGTCTCCGTTTTCAGCTTTCTCAATGATGAGCTGAGTGTCAAACAGAACGAACCCACACATGATGACCAGCCCAAGGTACATGTGTGCCTGAGAACAGAGAACCAGAGTCACAAAGACATTCGACACCAGAAAAAATTGTACAGTATTAGTATGTTTAATGTCTGCTGCTTTGCATTTTGCACCTTCAGTGTTTGAACTCACAGAATGACACCAATGTTTCTGATCTAGTGTACCTTAAACAGCATGACGGATCCGAAAAACATGTTGACCACAGACAGCAGGAACATGATGGACAGCCCTGACATCAGTGTACCTTAGGGGAACAATCCAAAAAGAAGTTAAGGAACAAATGTTTGGGAATATCCGATTGAAATCATCCGAAACTGACAGCGTACACTAAAGAATATCAATCCCACACTGTCACATAGGAGCCATCAGTCACATGATCACTGATGTATTGTACATTGATGTATTGGTGCTGTGTGGACATCTGAAGGCTGTCTAATCTAAGAGACTGAGTGGTCCAGGGAGCTTGGTTGTCTACCTCCCAGGAAGAGGTAGCTCCTGCGTTTGGCATACAGGGCACTCAGGGTGAAGCACAGGAAGATGATGGAGGTTCCCAGGAAGGCGGTCACAATGATGCTGCAGAGACACCCAGACAATCTTTTCAGGGAAGTCTTTTTCCCCAATAGGTGTTCTTCCTTTCCACCATGTTTCTGCACAGACAGTGGTGAGTGCTCCTGGACAATTCCATGTTCGAGACTTGACATAACACAGCACTTTACCTTGGGTTGATAGCGATGACAAAGTCCATGGCAGGTCCAAGGCCAACGCCTGGTTGGGAGGGGGAGGGGAGGTCCATTAGTGATTAGGCCTAGTCCTAGCCTGTGTCATCTATGTCCCAATCTGTTACACGCTAGCAATGGTGAAACGATCTCACCTGTGAGGAAGGCAAACCCTGCCAGGATGGCCAGCCTCTTCTTCTCCGTCTCAGAGCTGTGAGGTGTCATGGCCAACCAGAACATCATCCCCAGAGAGCCCAGGAGAGACACAATCCCCCCCTGAGAAACAGAGGGAAGATCTCCTTACTCAATCCAGTTCGGCTCACTACCAAGTCCAAGTACCATGTCCCACGCGGTCCCATGCTGTGGTGTTGTTGGACTACTGCGCTAACCTGAAACAAGCGGGTGACAACGTGGACATAGGATCCAGCTGCCGCCATGAACATGCACATCGCCAGGCTGGAGTAGACATTCTTCAGATGCACCTGGGTCGAGTGGGAGCTGGACACACAACACAGAGTTCATGAGCACAACCATGGAGGCAAGTCCCACAAGGCAATACTGCAAATGACCCACAGCACACTCACATCTGGGAGAACTTGAGGAGGGCATCCAGGTTGATGCTGCGGTCAAACACATTCATGCTGACGCAGGTTGAGGAGCTCTTCACAGAACTTGGTTGGATGGAATCTGATAACAAGAAGAATGTAGATTGTTATATCGTCGTGACATTCTCCAGAATCATGAATAGCCCAAGCTTTCTGTTCCCTAAGCAGTTGGTTTAGTCACAGGTTGTTGTAGTAGTTGTCTGATGAGACTATATTCAGTATCTCCTTTTATGGAAATCAATGATTACTGGTAGAGAGGCAACTGCGTAGGGGATTTTCATAAGGAGATACTACTGGGCGTGTCGTCGACTCATTGCGTGACTGCAACAGGCTTCCAAACTGAAATAGAAAGCTAGCTTGTTGTCTGACCAAGGAATCTAATCGTCATAACAGCTGTGCATAGTTTAGTACGTTGGAACGTACTGGATTACGAAGTTAAGCGTGTACTACTAGTTGACACTAACTGGCTCGTTAATTGCCATGATTTAAGCAAAACAGCATGTAGCCAACCTAGCTCAGCTGAATTAATTAACCAGTGCCATTTGCTTCCTACATTTACAACTGTTTCAAGTTACTGTACCATGCCACTACACTAGCAAAGGCTAACTGTTTAGCTAAATAATTTACTACTGCATTGTACTAATCGTACAACTCATTGTGTTGTCAGTGAGCCTTGCTAAACTAGCAAAAAACTTATAATGTCAGTAGCGTTAGCTGCAGCCGTAGTAGCTGGCTAACACATAAGACTAGCTAAGTTAGCTAGACAGTTGCTAGGTAGCTAGCTTGTTTAGCTAATTGGACTAACTAACGCTGACAGTCTAAAACGCCTAGCTAGCTAACTGCTTAAAACAACTAATAGACGACGTTTCGGTATTTCGCTTCGCTAAATACGATCCAGCGTCATTGCGTGATGCAAAACAGATATCCACCATTCTAGTAAACTTACTCAGCCAATGTTTTTGTGTGTCGTCTCACCAGAAAACACTTTCCGATTTCGCGTTGCGTTCTCTTCCTGCTTGACTTTTTTGTTTGCAAACATTACGTGTCATTCTGGGATTGACGTGCTGATGTCATCGCAACAATTCTCTTCGGCCATGACGTCAAACATAGCTTTGTGAAGTTATCGGGGTTAATCTATGGATGTATGTTGTTAATTTCATAATCATTATAGGCTATCCCATCATAACATTATCTTATATGTTGTAATTAGTTAAGACCTGCAGAACTGCAACACTTTAAATGGTTGACTCGTTGTGACTCTTTAGAATCCAACCAAAATTCTGAAATGTGTTGGTATTTCAGAAAATGTGTTTTTGAAAACACACAAACATTGACAGACCGGAAAATATAAGCTTTTATTTAGGCAAAATCTGTTCATATGCAATTACATCTGTTCTGATAAACACTTAAACAAGAAATACCCTCTCACATTGAACAATGTTAGTGGACTTTCATAAGACAAAACCAAAAGGAACACTGTCATGAACGAGTTAATCAAATTAACAGAAATATTATTTAACCTGATAGCTTTGGTTTCTCACAGCGTTCATTGACATCTTTAGTGGTAATACATAGTGTAAAACAAATTACAAGACATCAAAAACCAAACTTGATTGTACCATACTATGTAACCATTCAAGCCTTCAGAATTGTATTTTGTATTAAACAGACAACAAACAAGTGGGTGGTGTCATGATTTCATGTCCTAATCTTAACATACAGTATCATGGATAAGATTATTGCTTTAATGGACACCACTCAACTGCAATTGTCAGTTTACATCATTGGTACCAGCTCAAGGTTTTGGCACTGTGTTTGGTCCAAAAACCAACTCTGGAATAGGCAGAAGGCACACAAACAAAATCTGTGGGGTAGATTACTTGGTTTAAATAGCACAATGGCACCTGGCTGGGAGGGTTTTACACTTCATAATACAAATAATAGTCTTTAATGACAAACTTTTGTATTGTATAAACTGTACTATCCAAATGACAACGGGATAACTACACACATTTGAATCACGAGTGCTACACCCTAAGTTTTTCTTTACAGTATTCAACCACATTCAGCATGGCAGAGAATGAGCATTTCTATATAAAGAAGAACCCAATTTCTCTGTCAGAATTGGAAAGGCACAGTTGTTACTTCTGGCAAAGTCTAAAAAACAACGAGTGCAAGTTTTGCATTTGGTTAAATAAATACAGAATTCAAATGGGCCTGAAAGTACAAATGTCACATGTAGCCAATAATAATAATTTGCAATGAGCTGCCAATGCTCTCCAGTGTGTCTGCATTTGAGACAGTAAAATAATTCAAGTTGAAGAGTTTGGTCCTAAAAACCTGCCTAAACCAACTCCGGTCCTATACCAACTACTTGCCTAAATGATGTATGGAACAGTAAGGGACCCGTAACAAGTAGCACTATATTCCATGATTACAAATGTAGATTGCATAGTGGGGGAAAAACGATTCAGGTTAGACAAATCAAATTAAAAATCCTTAAATACACTAACTTTGGGAGAAAAGAAATAAGCAGACTGTTCTTTTTGTTTTGTTCCATAAAGGCACAACAACACAACATTGTCCTGAGGTCATGTCAGGGCTGGCAGGCTTCTGCTTTGGCAAAAATAACCACATTATTACTCATGTTTACTGGAGTGACTACTGTGGGTCTCTACTGTGACTGTTCTCACTCAAGGCAGGCAGAAAGCAGCAGAGCAGAAATCTCCCAGACAGCAATAAGCCTATTAGAACATCCCAAGGATGCATCCTATGGTCATATCACATTACATGTTCCGAAAGATTTGCACATAGTAGTATCCTGGGACTTGTAGATATGCATTTGACCATAGAACACATTTTTTTTTTTAAACTAAATGAAGAGAGAGAACTTGTAAGTTTTACCTTGAAACAACTAGGCAACAACAGTCTGATACTGGGCAAGTTATGAGGAAGAAAACGGCTGG